>NW_026015318.1:0-65000 GCF_020379485.1 Brassica napus | reverse complement strand
CGATAAGTCAGTTGACACCCCTTGCCATTCAGCACCTTATTGGGATCTTGATCCTAAGCTATGAGCATGGCCTTTCCCTTTCCGTCGATCATTATGAAGCGCTTTTGAGGCTTCAACTTGTCAAGGATACGGATAAGCATAGGTTTGTCCCTCGGAAATTTATGTCGGTGGTTAAGAAGTTCATTTCGAACTTCAACTCGTGGAAGAAGTTCTTTTTCTTTGTTCGTTTGGACGCTGCGTCCGTCGAAGAGAGTTGCATTCCACTGTTCCGGAGGTTGCCGAACAATCGTCCCTTCATCAATCCTCTTGCTCCGTTCCCTGAGGATATTATCGCGGTGAGGGATCTTCTCAGGAATGGTCCCTTCTTCTGGACTTCTTTCACGCCGAGAAGGGTTCGGAAGGCGCTGAAATTTGTGCAACCTGGTCCAGCTTTGGACGCGGATACGGGAAGCGACTCCGAACCCGACGGCCAGAGTCCCGTTGAAGCTCCGACAGCCGCGCCGGAGTCGAGCTCTTGGAAGGGAAAAGACGTCGATCTCGGCGACATAGAGTTTTCGATGGATGACTCTATGCTTCCAGGATGGGATCCGAACCTTGCTTACGGCGACGGAAGCGGTTCGAGCGAAGCCCCCATTCCGGACTTCGATGATTTCTTTGCTGGGCTGCCATCGGGTTTCGATGCTCCTCCTCCTACGAAAGAATCGGCGAGGCCGAGAGTCGTTGCGGAAGGATCTCGCATCATCAATGGGGTTAGTTTTTTTTTTGGGAATTTTTAAGTGATTGTCCTATGTATGGATTTGTAACACGCCTATTGATTTTGCAGGGCCTGAGCTTGCTGGGCTCGGCCATCGAGGCGGGTCATAGAGAAGCCATGGTCTACCGCTTCAAGGCGGAGAAAGCGGAGCGGGATCTCGCCCGCGTGCAAGGCGAGATGCTGGAGCGAGAGGCACAGCTTACTCGTGATCATGCGCGGGCTGTTCGCAGATCGGAGAGGAAAGGCAAAAGAGAGATCGTCGAGGTGATGAAGACTCGCGCATCTCAGTTCCAGGTTGAGTACGGGAATCTTAAGAATGCCTTTACCTCGGTGGGCGACTTTCGCGAGTGCCGTGGTTCGGTCGGAAGTCTTTGGAGGACGCAAGCCGACGACTATGTGTTTGAAGAAGAAATGAGCTTGATGAAGAGTGGGATGAGTGACCGTGCCCACGCTGAGGCGCTTATCCCTCCGATCGACGAGAGGATTCAAGGGTTCTGGGATTCCATCCCGGTTTCTCCTGATACCGAGGAGGTCCCGATCGATTTTCACGGCGGTGGCGAGGAAGTGGATCGTCCTGCGGATGCGTTTGGTGCTTCGTTGTCCGGGGACTTCGACTTTGGATTATGAGGGATGGATCAGTTATCCTTGTTTTCGGTCGAATGTGGCCCTTTGAATTTGGATTTCGTTTAGGCCACGATGGCCGTATTTGTATTTCCGGGACTGGCCGTTGGTGGCTTTGAATCCCTTGCCGCTTTACGCGGTTTATTTATATGATAAATGTTTCGTTTCGAGTTTTTCCTGAGTAGGGTTGAAGTAAATACGAGTTGTCGTCTCGTATGTAGTTCTAATTAGACGTTCGATCTGTTGGTTCGTTCGTGATTTTCGTAAAATTTATCTGTCTTTACGATTTTCGAGAACATTGAGATACGAACGGAGAGGCATGGTTTATGATCTCGTATCTTTTAGATATCATGCCTTGAGATGTTTGAGACCAGAGCGTTGGGTTTAGGGCAAGACCTAGGTTTACTTTCGGTTAAGGTTTGTGCGGTGACTAGCCGGCTATCGTTTTTCCTGTTGCGATTTCTTCCTGACTCGCACCGGTTTAAAGTCCGCGATATGTTCTCGGCTTATATGACTTGTATGGTACGAATCGAGCATCTTCTCAGAATCTGGAAGTGCTAAACCAAAATTTCGGATTTTTGTTGTAGCGCGCTTTTGTCCTTGTGCTGGACGTTTTTAAAGATCAAAAGAGTGATCGGATTGCGTTTGTTTAAGACGGCTGGCGTGTTCGTCGGGGCCAATCGACGAACGGGGTGTAAGGTTTTTAGTGGTCGCGTTCGGACAATTTGTTTAGCATTGTCCTCGAATTTTAACTTTTTGCGACGTCTCGCAGTTATTTTCGAGGATTATGCGTGTTTGAAAGGTGATAATCTTTACGATTTTTGGGCCGGATGAGGCCGCAGACGAGCGTGAACTGAAGCGTAAGCGTTTTCGATAAAAAGACAGTGTATATTGTAAAAATTTTTATGTTTCTAAAAACTCGATTACAATAATGGCGATTGTGGGAGTATACGAGTATACGCACCCACTCCCCCCCCCTTTTTTAGAGAGGGGGATAGCTGAACTCGTCTTTTGACAAGCTGCCTACGTACCCCTTTCGAGGATCAAGCCATCTCGTAGTTCTGTTTCATGCCGCGAGTGTTCTTACTCGGCGGTTGGTGTCGCGATGTCCGCCTTGACCGTGTCGATCGTGGCTGGGTCGACGCTAATTTCCGGATGTTCCGGTTGAGTTGTCGCGTGGGCTTCGGATTTATGTCGAGCTTCGACGTCCGATGCGTTTGCGTTGACAGACGATTTTACTTCGTCCTTGTGCGGGGTGCTTTTGGCCGAAGATCGATCTATCTTCGCGCGTTTGCCGTTTGCAGAAGCCGTGATTTGCCTTAACTTATGCTCCGCGAGGAAGCATAGTCGCGACTGTTTTTGGCATCCCCAGATGGCCGCGACTCCGCTCGGCGTTGGGAACTTGAGACCCAGGTGGTAAGTTGACGGAACTGCCTGCATGGCGTTGAGCCATGGGGTTCCCATGATCACGTTGTAGATAGCGGGATGGTCGACTACCGCGAATTCGACGATTTTCGTGATCTCCTTGGCCATGACTGGCAATTGGATTGACCCGAGAGTCATCGACACTTCGCCTGAAAAACCCGTGAGTGGTTTTGGCGTCGGAATTACCTCTCCGAGTTCGATACTCATCCGATTGAGAGTGTCGCGGAAGATTACGTTGACCGTGCTTCCCGTATCGACGAGTACCCTTCCGACTTCTAAATCTCGTATGACGAGATCTATGACGAGAGGGTCGCAGTGAGGTTGGTCGATACCGCCGGCTTCTTCCTCCGTGAAGGTGATCGAGCAATTTTGGCCGTCTCGAGGAGGAGACCATGTAGGCCATTTTGCGCTTGATTCTGCCTTCCGTTGGTAAGCCTTGATGGCTGACACGGTATCGCCGCAGTATTGAGATCCTCCGATGATCATATTGACTCTGCGACGATTGTTATCGTTCCCTTTGTCATCCGGCCTCCTACCGCGTTTATCCCCAGGTTGGTTTCGTTGAGGAGATTTTTCGGCGGGCGGATTTCTGTCCGTCTTTGGAGGCCGATCAGAATCGAGGATGAGATCCTTGACGCTAGTTACTTCCGAAAGCTCTCCAGCGAGCAGCTTCGCGGCCAGTCTTGCTCCTAAGACTTTGCAATTAGTCGTGGAGTGTCCTCGGGATTGGTGGAACTCGCAGAAGGTGTTCTCGTCATACCCTTGATTGCGAGTCCATGTGTTGCCCGTGGTCCGGCCTTGATCCGAACTGATCGCATAGTTATGCGCCCCTTGGAGATCTTCCCCCTCGTGATGGACGTACTTGTCGTTACGAGAGTTCTTCTTTTTCCCCTTCGGATCTGCGTCTTTCGAGGATGGTCTTGCCGGCTTATGTTTTTGCGATAAGACTTTAGTTTCTTCCTCCACTATGATATAGTCTGTTGCTTTGTGGAGGGCGTCCTGGATCGTTCGCGGTTTGTCGAGAGTTATCCATTTTCTGAATTTCGACTTGTACCAGAGCGTCTTTCTCAGCGCGTCGATGGCCACTTTGTCGCTTATCCCGCTGACCCTGGACATTATCAATTTGAATCGACTGATAAACTCGCGGAGGGGTTCGTCTTCCCTCTGGGAGAGACTCCAGAGATCAACATCGGAGGTTTCCCTGTCTATGAATACAGAGTACTGTTTGAGGAATTCCGATGCGAGCTGTCGAAAACTCCCGATGGTGTTGCGACGAAGGCGTGCGAACCATTCGAGCGCTGCTCCTTCAAGATTTTCGACGAACAGGCGGCAATAGCCGGCATCCTTTTCGCCGTCCTTCAGTCTTGCTCTTCCCATCGCGATGTGGAAAGCCTGAAGGTGCGCTTTCGGATCGGCCGTACCATCGTACTTCGGTACTTTGATCTTTCCCGGATCGGACACCCTCATGTCCGAAATGCGATTGGTAAAGGGGGTCTTTCGAGCTCCTTCCAGCAGTCGATCGATCTCGGGGGCAGCACTAGTAGCATGATGGATTTGAGACTTTACGGCTCTCACTTCTGCCGCAGTCTTGGTGATGTAGTCGCGAAGATCGCGGATATCCGATGTCTCGTCAGAGGATTTCCGAGCCTGTCGGCGCTTACTGCGAGTGAGCTCGGTTTGCCTTTCGGCCAGCTCCTCTTGTTCGTTCCAATAGGCGACTTCTTCTTCTTCCGTCATTGGTTTTTCGAACGGGGAGCCTTCCCGAGCGGATCGGCTTCTGGTCCTTCTTGGATGTCTGTCGCCATCCTCGTCGCTGTCGTTGGAGACATCGCTAGGGTCCAGGTCAATGTGTTCGGCTTCGTTATCCTCCGAGTCCTTTGCAGGGAGCGGAAGACTTTCAGAGTTCCCCTTCTCGATGGGAGACTTCTCGCTGGGGTTTTGACCGGAAGGTCGTTCCCGCGCGACTCCTGCTCTATCGAGTGGGGTGGCGAAATCGAGCCTCTTCCCGCGGATTTTGGTGGTTCCGCGGGGACGGATAGCTTGGGTCCTTGCCGTTAAGGTTTCAACCTGTTTGGTCAAGGTATTCACGAGCTTATCCTGTTCTTCCGACCTTTTTTCATAGGTGGCGAACATCTTTTTAAACTCCTCGAGAGTCGCGGCGTTGGCTTGCGCGTTGGCCGCAGATACGTCCGCTACCGGAGTGTGGAGATCGGTGCCGCTGCCTCCGTTAAGGGGAGTTTGCACGTTATCCGCGTCGTTGGTTGACATGTCTGACTGTGTGTGGCTTTTGCGGGTTAGATTGATCCGTAAGTCCCCCTCCTTCTAGCGCCAAACTGTGGGAACCGAAATTCGCACTGTCGATTTCCGTTTAAATAAGGAAACTAAGAAAACCCTAGTTTCCCAGAGGACCCGGATATCTGTTAATTACCACACGTCAAGCAATCAGAACACGAGAATAACAACGATAAAAATAAGAAATCGAAAAGAGAGCAAAGTAGATCTTATTCCGAATCTGCGTATGAGCGTTACAACAAGGTATAAGCCTGGGCTCGAGAGCTGTCGGCGAGATTCCTAGTTCTAGCAACCCTAAGACGGCTAAACCTAATTGAGTCGCAGCTCGAAATAACAAAAACGGAAAGTTGCCTAAATCGCTCTAAGTGCTAAGTTTGCTCTGAAAAAGTTCTCTCCTCTGCTCCTCGCCTAGGACTCCTTATATACTAGCTCCAAGGTCGGTTTACGCTTTTACTCTTCTGCCCTTAAGCCGTCATAGCATAAAAATGGAGATATTCCATTTTTCCCGATCTTCACAATTATCTTCAAAACTTCCGTATTTATCCGCGGAAACTTGACATTTATCCTTCCTCGCGGGCCAAGCGCGAACCATGCTGTGGTTCACGGGCTTTTGGTTAGGAAAAATCGTAGGATGGGCCTCGAGTCGTGTTTTAGGTCCCTTTGGGCCGTCTTCCGACTCGACACGTTTACTACGAGTTTTCCGCGGTTTCTAATCCGCGAAGTTTGATCGATGAATTAGAATAGCGGGAAACATAGACTGAGCTTGCTACGGTCTTCGGGAGATAGCATTCGAAGGTTTGACGAGAATGCAAGGACTGGTGTCGTATCGATGTTCGGAAAGGTTCAATCGCTACACAGCGACCGAACTTTGGCTCGAGCCCGGTCGCTATGTAGCGACCGAGCGAAACGAGTGCTCGGTCGCTACGTAGCGACCGAGCTTCGGCTTGAGCTCGGTCGCTACGTAGCGACCGAGCGGGACGATCGCTCGGTCGCTACGTAGCGACCGAGCTTTGGCTCGAGCTCGGTCGCTACGTAGCGACCGAGCGGGACGATCGCTCGGTCGCTACGTAGCGACCGAGCTTGGCTCGAGCTCGGTCGCTACGTAGCGACCGAGCGGGACGATCGCTCGGTCGCTACGTAGCGACCGAGCTTTGGCTCGAGCTCGGTCGCTACGTAGCGACCGAGCGGGACGATCGCTCGGTCGCTACGTAGCGACCGAGCTTGGCTGAGCTCGGTCGCTACGTAGCGACCGAGCGGGACGATCGCTCGGTCGCTACGTAGCGACCGAGCTTTGGCTCGAGCTCGGTCGCTACGTAGCGACCGAGCGGGACGATCGCTCGGTCGCTACGTAGCGACCGAGCTTGGCTGAGCTCGGTCGCTACGTAGCGACCGAGCGGGACGATCGCTCGGTCGCTACGTAGCGACCGAGCTTGGCTGAGCTCGGTCGCTACGTAGCGACCGAGCGGGACGATCGCTCGGTCGCTACGTAGCGACCGAGCTTTGGCTCGAGCTCGGTCGCTACGTAGCGACCGAGCGGGACGATCGCTCGGTCGCTACGTAGCGACCGAGCTTGGCTGAGCTCGGTCGCTACGTAGCGACCGAGCGGGACGATCGCTCGGTCGCTACGTAGCGACCGAGCTTTGGCTCGAGCTCGGTCGCTACGTAGCGACCGAGCGGGACGATCGCTCGGTCGCTACGTAGCGACCGAGCTTTGGCTCGAGCTCGGTCGCTACGTAGCGACCGAGCGGGACGATCGCTCGGTCGCTACGTAGCGACCGAGCTTGGCTGAGCTCGGTCGCTACGTAGCGACCGAGCGGGACGATCGCTCGGTCGCTACGTAGCGACCGAGCTTTGGCTCGAGCTCGGTCGCTACGTAGCGACCGAGCGGGACGATTGCTCGGTCGCTACGTAGCGACCGAGCTTTGGCTCGAGCTCGGTCGCTATGTAGCGACCGAGCGGGACGATCGCTCGGTCGCTACGTAGCGACCGAGCTTGGCTGAGCTCGGTCGCTACGTAGCGACCGAGCGGGACGATCGCTCGGTCGCTACGTAGCGACCGAGCTTTGGCTCGAGCTCGGTCGCTACGTAGCGACCGAGCGGGACGATTGCTCGGTCGCTACGTAGCGACCGAGCTTTGGCTTGAGCTCGGGTTGCTACGTAGCGACCGAGCGGGACGATCGTTTGGTTTGAATCCCAAAGAATACTTCTTCGTAGAAATAACCTCGTATAGTTTATTTCGACGAAAAATTACATCCCTTCTTTAACCCTTTCGGAAATACGATCTCTGAGGATTTTCGGATGGTAATTCCGTCGTAACCATTTTTGACCCCAACAGCTATTCCCAAACTGGAAAAATGTAATCACCTGATCTGAAAGTGGGTTAACTTCTTCATCCCAACTCCTATGAGATTCATTTAACTTCCTGGTGATTCTCCACCACTTTATGTATCCAAATCAAGCTTCTTACAAAGTGATTCATCCTGGTTTGATTGGAACGACGAAGAAGCTGTCCTATTCCCAAACTGGGAAACTGGAATCACCTGATTTGAAAGTGGGATAACTTCTTCATCCCAACTCCTATGAGATTTATTCAACTTCCTGGTGATTCTCCACCACTTTATGTATCCAAATCAAGCTTCTTACAAAGTGATTCATCCTGGTTTGATTGGAACGACGAAGAAGCTGTCCTATTCCCAAACTGGGAAACTGGAATCACCTGATTTGAAAGTGGGATAACTTCTTCTTCCCAACTCCTATGAGATTTATTCAACTTCCTGGTGATTCTCCACCACTTTATGTATCCAAATCAAGCTTCTCACAAAGTGATTCATCCTGGTTTGATTGGAACGACGAAGAAGCTGTCCTATTCCCAAACTGGGAAACTGGAATCACCTGATTTGAAAGTGGGATAACTTCTTCTTCCCAACTCCTATGAGATTTATTCAACTTCCTGGTGATTCTCCACCACTTTATGTATCCAAATCAAGCTTCTCACAAAGTGATTCATCCTGGTTTGATTGGAACGACGAAGAAGCTGTCCTATTCCCAAACTGGGAAACTGGAATCACCTGATTTGAAAGTGGGATAACTTCTTCTTCCCAACTCCTATGAGATTTATTCAACTTCCTGGTGATTCTCCACCACTTTATGTATCCAAATCAAGCTTCTCACAAAGTGATTCATCCTGGTTTGATTGGAACGACGAAGAAGCTGTCCTATTCCCAAACTGGGAAACTGGAATCACCTGATTTGAAAGTGGGATAACTTCTTCATCCCAACTCCTATGAGATTTATTCAACTTCCTGGTGATTCTCCACCACTTTATGTATCCAAATCAAGCTTCTCACAAAGTGATTCATCCTGGTTTGATTGGAACGACGAAGAAGCTGTGCTATTCCCAAACTGGGAAACTGGAATCACCTGATTTGAAAGTGGGATAACTTCTTCATCCCAACTCCTATGAGATTTATTCAACTTCCTGGTGATTCTCCACCACTTTATGTATCCAAATCAAGCTTCTTACAAAGTGATTCATCCTGGTTTGATTGGAACGACGAAGAAGCTGTCCTATTCCCAAACTGGGAAACTGGAATCACCTGATTTGAAAGTGGGATAACTTCTTCATCCCAACTCCTATGAGATTTATTCAACTTCCTGGTGATTCTCCACCACTTTATGTATCCAAATCAAGCTTCTCACAAAGTGATTCATCCTGGTTTGATTGGAACGACGAAGAAGCTGTCCTATTCCCAAACTGGGAAACTGGAATCACCTGATTTGAAAGTGGGATAACTTCTTCATCCCAACTCCTATGAGATTTATTCAACTTCCTGGTGATTCTCCACCACTTTATGTATCCAAATCAAGCTTCTCACAAAGTGATTCATCCTGGTTTGATTGGAACGACGAAGAAGCTGTCCTATTCCCAAACTGGGAAACTGGAATCACCTGATTTGAAAGTGGGATAACTTCTTCTTCCCAACTCCTATGAGATTTATTCAACTTCCTGGTGATTCTCCACCACTTTATGTATCAAATCAAGCTTCTCACAAAGTGATTCATCCTGGTTTGATTGGAACGACGAAGAAGCTGTCCTATTCCCAAACTGGGAAACTGGAATCACCTGATTTGAAAGTGGGATAACTTCTTCATCCCAACTCCTATGAGATTTATTCAACTTCCTGGTGATTCTCCACCACTTTATGTATCCAAATCAAGCTTCTCACAAAGTGATTCATCCTGGTTTGATTGGAACGACGAAGAAGCTGTGCTATTCCCAAACTGGGAAACTGGAATCACCTGATTTGAAAGTGGGATAACTTCTTCATCCCAACTCCTATGAGATTTATTCAACTTCCTGGTGATTCTCCACCACTTTATGTATCCAAATCAAGCTTCTCACAAAGTGATTCATCCTGGTTTGATTGGAACGACGAAGAAGCTGTGCTATTCCCAAACTGGGAAACTGGAATCACCTGATTTGAAAGTGGGATAACTTCTTCATCCCAACTCCTATGAGATTTATTCAACTTCCTGGTGATTCTCCACCACTTTATGTATCCAAATCAAGCTTCTCACAAAGTGATTCATCCTGGTTTGATTGGAACGACGAAGAAGCTGTCCTATTCCCAAACTGGGAAACTGGAATCACCTGATTTGAAAGTGGGATAACTTCTTCATCCCAACTCCTATGAGATTTATTCAACTTCCTGGTGATTCTCCACCACTTTATGTATCCAAATCAAGCTTCTCACAAAGTGATTCATCCTGGTTTGATTGGAACGACGAAGAAGCTGTCCTATTCCCAAACTGGGAAACTGGAATCACCTGATTTGAAAGTGGGATAACTTCTTCATTCCAACTCCTATGAGATTTATTCAACTTCCTGGTGATTCTCCACCACTTTATGTATCCAAATCAAGCTTCTCACAAAGTGATTCATCCTGGTTTGATTGGAACGACGAAGAAGCTGTCCTATTCCCAAACTGGGAAACTGGAATCACCTGATTTGAAAGTGGGATAACTTCTTCATCCCAACTCCTATGAGATTTATTCAACTTCCTGGTGATTCTCCACCACTTTATGTATCCAAATCAAGCTTCTCACAAAGTGATTCATCCTGGTTTGATTGGAACGACGAAGAAGCTGTGCTATTCCCAAACTGGGAAACTGGAATCACCTGATTTGAAAGTGGGATAACTTCTTCATCCCAACTCCTATGAGATTTATTCAACTTCCTGGTGATTCTCCACCACTTTATGTATCCAAATCAAGCTTCTCACAAAGTGATTCATCCTGGTTTGATTGGAACGACGAAGAAGCTGTCCTATTCCCAAACTGGGAAACTGGAATCACCTGATTTGAAAGTGGGATAACTTCTTCATCCCAACTCCTATGAGATTTATTCAACTTCCTGGTGATTCTCCACCACTTTATGTATCCAAATCAAGCTTCTCACAAAGTGATTCATCCTGGTTTGATTGGAACGACGAAGAAGCTGTCCTATTCCCAAACTGGGAAACTGGAATCACCTGATTTGAAAGTGGGATAACTTCTTCATCCCAACTCCTATGAGATTTATTCAACTTCCTGGTGATTCTCCACCACTTTATGTATCCAAATCAAGCTTCTCACAAAGTGATTCATCCTGGTTTGATTGGAACGACGAAGAAGCTGTCCTATTCCCAAACTGGGAAACTGGAATCACCTGATTTGAAAGTGGGATAACTTCTTCATCCCAACTCCTATGAGATTTATTCAACTTCCTGGTGATTCTCCACCACTTTATGTATCCAAATCAAGCTTCTCACAAAGTGATTCATCCTGGTTTGATTGGAACGACGAAGAAGCTGTGCTATTCCCAAACTGGGAAACTGGAATCACCTGATTTGAAAGTGGGATAACTTCTTCATCCCAACTCCTATGAGATTTATTCAACTTCCTGGTGATTCTCCACCACTTTATGTATCCAAATCAAGCTTCTCACAAAGTGATTCATCCTGGTTTGATTGGAACGACGAAGAAGCTGTGCTATTCCCAAACTGGGAAACTGGAATCACCTGATTTGAAAGTGGGATAACTTCTTCATCCCAACTCCTATGAGATTTATTCAACTTCCTGGTGATTCTCCACCACTTTATGTATCCAAATCAAGCTTCTCACAAAGTGATTCATCCTGGTTTGATTGGAACGACGAAGAAGCTGTCCTATTCCCAAACTGGGAAACTGGAATCACCTGATTTGAAAGTGGGATAACTTCTTCATCCCAACTCCTATGAGATTTATTCAACTTCCTGGTGATTCTCCACCACTTTATGTATCCAAATCAAGCTTCTCACAAAGTGATTCATCCTGGTTTGATTGGAACGACGAAGAAGCTGTCCTATTCCCAAACTGGGAAACTGGAATCACCTGATTTGAAAGTGGGATAACTTCTTCATCCCAACTCCTATGAGATTTATTCAACTTCCTGGTGATTCTCCACCACTTTATGTATCCAAATCAAGCTTCTCACAAAGTGATTCATCCTGGTTTGATTGGAACGACGAAGAAGCTGTGCTATTCCCAAACTGGGAAACTGGAATCACCTGATTTGAAAGTGGGATAACTTCTTCATCCCAACTCCTATGAGATTTATTCAACTTCCTGGTGATTCTCCACCACTTTATGTATCCAAATCAAGCTTCTCACAAAGTGATTCATCCTGGTTTGATTGGAACGACGAAGAAGCTGTCTATTCCCAAACTGGGAAACTGGAATCACCTGATTTGAAAGTGGGATAACTTCTTCATCCCAACTCCTATGAGATTTATTCAACTTCCTGGTGATTCTCCACCACTTTATGTATCCAAATCAAGCTTCTCACAAAGTGATTCATCCTGGTTTGATTGGAACGACGAAGAAGCTGTGCTATTCCCAAACTGGGAAACTGGAATCACCTGATTTGAAAGTGGGATAACTTCTTCTTCCCAACTCCTATGAGATTTATTCAACTTCCTGGTGATTCTCCACCACTTTATGTATCCAAATCAAGCTTCTCACAAAGTGATTCATCCTGGTTTGATTGGAACGACGAAGAAGCTGTCCTATTCCCAAACTGGGAAACTGGAATCACCTGATTTGAAAGTGGGATAACTTCTTCATCCCAACTCCTATGAGATTTATTCAACTTCCTGGTGATTCTCCACCACTTTATGTATCCAAATCAAGCTTCTCACAAAGTGATTCATCCTGGTTTGATTGGAACGACGAAGAAGCTGTCCTATTCCCAAACTGGGAAACTGGAATCACCTGATTTGAAAGTGGGATAACTTCTTCATCCCAACTCCTATGAGATTTATTCAACTTCCTGGTGATTCTCCACCACTTTATGTATCCAAATCAAGCTTCTCACAAAGTGATTCATCCTGGTTTGATTGGAACGACGAAGAAGCTGTCCTATTCCCAAACTGGGAAACTGGAATCACCTGATTTGAAAGTGGGATAACTTCTTCATCCCAACTCCTATGAGATTTATTCAACTTCCTGGTGATTCTCCACCACTTTATGTATCCAAATCAAGCTTCTCACAAAGTGATTCATCCTGGTTTGATTGGAACGACGAAGAAGCTGTCCTATTCCCAAACTGGGAAACTGGAATCACCTGATTTGAAAGTGGGATAACTTCTTCATCCCAACTCCTATGAGATTTATTCAACTTCCTGGTGATTCTCCACCACTTTATGTATCCAAATCAAGCTTCTCACAAAGTGATTCATCCTGGTTTGATTGGAACGACGAAGAAGCTGTCCTATTCCCAAACTGGGAAACTGGAATCACCTGATTTGAAAGTGGGATAACTTCTTCATCCCAACTCCTATGAGATTTATTCAACTTCCTGGTGATTCTCCACCACTTTATGTATCCAAATCAAGCTTCTCACAAAGTGATTCATCCTGGTTTGATTGGAACGACGAAGAAGCTGTGCTATTCCCAAACTGGGAAACTGGAATCACCTGATTTGAAAGTGGGATAACTTCTTCATCCCAACTCCTATGAGATTTATTCAACTTCCTGGTGATTCTCCACCACTTTATGTATCCAAATCAAGCTTCTCACAAAGTGATTCATCCTGGTTTGATTGGAACGACGAAGAAGCTGTCCTATTCCCAAACTGGGAAACTGGAATCACCTGATTTGAAAGTGGGATAACTTCTTCATCCCAACTCCTATGAGATTTATTCAACTTCCTGGTGATTCTCCACCACTTTATGTATCCAAATCAAGCTTCTCACAAAGTGATTCATCCTGGTTTGATTGGAACGACGAAGAAGCTGTCCTATTCCCAAACTGGGAAACTGGAATCACCTGATTTGAAAGTGGGATAACTTCTTCATCCCAACTCCTATGAGATTTATTCAACTTCCTGGTGATTCTCCACCACTTTATGTATCCAAATCAAGCTTCTCACAAAGTGATTCATCCTGGTTTGATTGGAACGACGAAGAAGCTGTGCTATTCCCAAACTGGGAAACTGGAATCACCTGATTTGAAAGTGGGATAACTTCTTCATCCCAACTCCTATGAGATTTATTCAACTTCCTGGTGATTCTCCACCACTTTATGTATCCAAATCAAGCTTCTCACAAAGTGATTCATCCTGGTTTGATTGGAACGACGAAGAAGCTGTCCTATTCCCAAACTGGGAAACTGGAATCACCTGATTTGAAAGTGGGATAACTTCTTCATCCCAACTCCTATGAGATTTATTCAACTTCCTGGTGATTCTCCACCACTTTATGTATCCAAATCAAGCTTCTCACAAAGTGATTCATCCTGGTTTGATTGGAACGACGAAGAAGCTGTCCTATTCCCAAACTGGGAAACTGGAATCACCTGATTTGAAAGTGGGATAACTTCTTCATCCCAACTCCTATGAGATTTATTCAACTTCCTGGTGATTCTCCACCACTTTATGTATCCAAATCAAGCTTCTCACAAAGTGATTCATCCTGGTTTGATTGGAACGACGAAGAAGCTGTGCTATTCCCAAACTGGGAAACTGGAATCACCTGATTTGAAAGTGGGATAACTTCTTCATCCCAACTCCTATGAGATTTATTCAACTTCCTGGTGATTCTCCACCACTTTATGTATCCAAATCAAGCTTCTCACAAAGTGATTCATCCTGGTTTGATTGGAACGACGAAGAAGCTGTCCTATTCCCAAACTGGGAAACTGGAATCACCTGATTTGAAAGTGGGATAACTTCTTCATCCCAACTCCTATGAGATTTATTCAACTTCCTGGTGATTCTCCACCACTTTATGTATCCAAATCAAGCTTCTCACAAAGTGATTCATCCTGGTTTGATTGGAACGACGAAGAAGCTGTGCTATTCCCAAACTGGGAAACTGGAATCACCTGATTTGAAAGTGGGATAACTTCTTCATCCCAACTCCTATGAGATTTATTCAACTTCCTGGTGATTCTCCACCACTTTATGTATCCAAATCAAGCTTCTCACAAAGTGATTCATCCTGGTTTGATTGGAACGACGAAGAAGCTGTCCTATTCCCAAACTGGGAAACTGGAATCACCTGATTTGAAAGTGGGATAACTTCTTCATCCAACTCCTATGAGATTTATTCAACTTCCTGGTGATTCTCCACCACTTTATGTATCCAAATCAAGCTTCTCACAAAGTGATTCATCCTGGTTTGATTGGAACGACGAAGAAGCTGTCCTATTCCCAAACTGGGAAACTGGAATCACCTGATTTGAAAGTGGGATAACTTCTTCATCCCAACTCCTATGAGATTTATTCAACTTCCTGGTGATTCTCCACCACTTTATGTATCCAAATCAAGCTTCTCACAAAGTGATTCATCCTGGTTTGATTGGAACGACGAAGAAGCTGTCCTATTCCCAAACTGGGAAACTGGAATCACCTGATTTGAAAGTGGGATAACTTCTTCATCCCAACTCCTATGAGATTTATTCAACTTCCTGGTGATTCTCCACCACTTTATGTATCCAAATCAAGCTTCTCACAAAGTGATTCATCCTGGTTTGATTGGAACGACGAAGAAGCTGTCCTATTCCCAAACTGGGAAACTGGAATCACCTGATTTGAAAGTGGGATAACTTCTTCATCCCAACTCCTATGAGATTTATTCAACTTCCTGGTGATTCTCCACCACTTTATGTATCCAAATCAAGCTTCTCACAAAGTGATTCATCCTGGTTTGATTGGAACGACGAAGAAGCTGTCCTATTCCCAAACTGGGAAACTGGAATCACCTGATTTGAAAGTGGGATAACTTCTTCTTCCCAACTCCTATGAGATTTATTCAACTTCCTGGTGATTCTCCACCACTTTATGTATCCAAATCAAGCTTCTCACAAAGTGATTCATCCTGGTTTGATTGGAACGACGAAGAAGCTGTGCTATTCCCAAACTGGGAAACTGGAATCACCTGATTTGAAAGTGGGATAACTTCTTCATCCCAACTCCTATGAGATTTATTCAACTTCCTGGTGATTCTCCACCACTTTATGTATCCAAATCAAGCTTCTCACAAAGTGATTCATCCTGGTTTGATTGGAACGACGAAGAAGCTGTCCTATTCCCAAACTGGGAAACTGGAATCACCTGATTTGAAAGTGGGATAACTTCTTCATCCCAACTCCTATGAGATTTATTCAACTTCCTGGTGATTCTCCACCACTTTATGTATCCAAATCAAGCTTCTCACAAAGTGATTCATCCTGGTTTGATTGGAACGACGAAGAAGCTGTCTATTCCCAAACTGGGAAACTGGAATCACCTGATTTGAAAGTGGGATAACTTCTTCATCCCAACTCCTATGAGATTTATTCAACTTCCTGGTGATTCTCCACCACTTTATGTATCCAAATCAAGCTTCTCACAAAGTGATTCATCCTGGTTTGATTGGAACGACGAAGAAGCTGTGCTATTCCCAAACTGGGAAACTGGAATCACCTGATTTGAAAGTGGGATAACTTCTTCATCCCAACTCCTATGAGATTTATTCAACTTCCTGGTGATTCTCCACCACTTTATGTATCCAAATCAAGCTTCTCACAAAGTGATTCATCCTGGTTTGATTGGAACGACGAAGAAGCTGTGCTATTCCCAAACTGGGAAACTGGAATCACCTGATTTGAAAGTGGGATAACTTCTTCATCCCAACTCCTATGAGATTTATTCAACTTCCTGGTGATTCTCCACCACTTTATGTATCCAAATCAAGCTTCTCACAAAGTGATTCATCCTGGTTTGATTGGAACGACGAAGAAGCTGTGCTATTCCCAAACTGGGAAACTGGAATCACCTGATTTGAAAGTGGGATAACTTCTTCATCCCAACTCCTATGAGATTTATTCAACTTCCTGGTGATTCTCCACCACTTTATGTATCCAAATCAAGCTTCTTACAAAGTGATTCATCCTGGTTTGATTGGAACGACGAAGAAGCTGTCCTATTCCCAAACTGGGAAACTGGAATCACCTGATTTGAAAGTGGGATAACTTCTTCTTCCCAACTCCTATGAGATTTATTCAACTTCCTGGTGATTCTCCACCACTTTATGTATCCAAATCAAGCTTCTCACAAAGTGATTCATCCTGGTTTGATTGGAACGACGAAGAAGCTGTCCTATTCCCAAACTGGGAAACTGGAATCACCTGATTTGAAAGTGGGATAACTTCTTCATCCCAACTCCTATGAGATTTATTCAACTTCCTGGTGATTCTCCACCACTTTATGTATCCAAATCAAGCTTCTCACAAAGTGATTCATCCTGGTTTGATTGGAACGACGAAGAAGCTGTCCTATTCCCAAACTGGGAAACTGGAATCACCTGATTTGAAAGTGGGATAACTTCTTCTTCCAACTCCTATGAGATTTATTCAACTTCCTGGTGATTCTCCACCACTTTATGTATCCAAATCAAGCTTCTCACAAAGTGATTCATCCTGGTTTGATTGGAACGACGAAGAAGCTGTGCTATTCCCAAACTGGGAAACTGGAATCACCTGATTTGAAAGTGGGATAACTTCTTCATCCCAACTCCTATGAGATTTATTCAACTTCCTGGTGATTCTCCACCACTTTATGTATCCAAATCAAGCTTCTCACAAAGTGATTCATCCTGGTTTGATTGGAACGACGAAGAAGCTGTCCTATTCCCAAACTGGGAAACTGGAATCACCTGATTTGAAAGTGGGATAACTTCTTCTTCCCAACTCCTATGAGATTTATTCAACTTCCTGGTGATTCTCCACCACTTTATGTATCCAAATCAAGCTTCTCACAAAGTGATTCATCCTGGTTTGATTGGAACGACGAAGAAGCTGTCCTATTCCCAAACTGGGAAACTGGAATCACCTGATTTGAAAGTGGGATAACTTCTTCATCCCAACTCCTATGAGATTTATTCAACTTCCTGGTGATTCTCCACCACTTTATGTATCCAAATCAAGCTTCTCACAAAGTGATTCATCCTGGTTTGATTGGAACGACGAAGAAGCTGTCTATTCCCAAACTGGGAAACTGGAATCACCTGATTTGAAAGTGGGATAACTTCTTCATCCCAACTCCTATGAGATTTATTCAACTTCCTGGTGATTCTCCACCACTTTATGTATCCAAATCAAGCTTCTCACAAAGTGATTCATCCTGGTTTGATTGGAACGACGAAGAAGCTGTGCTATTCCCAAACTGGGAAACTGGAATCACCTGATTTGAAAGTGGGATAACTTCTTCATCCCAACTCCTATGAGATTTATTCAACTTCCTGGTGATTCTCCACCACTTTATGTATCCAAATCAAGCTTCTCACAAAGTGATTCATCCTGGTTTGATTGGAACGACGAAGAAGCTGTCCTATTCCCAAACTGGGAAACTGGAATCACCTGATTTGAAAGTGGGATAACTTCTTCATCCCAACTCCTATGAGATTTATTCAACTTCCTGGTGATTCTCCACCACTTTATGTATCCAAATCAAGCTTCTCACAAAGTGATTCATCCTGGTTTGATTGGAACGACGAAGAAGCTGTCCTATTCCCAAACTGGGAAACTGGAATCACCTGATTTGAAAGTGGGATAACTTCTTCATCCCAACTCCTATGAGATTTATTCAACTTCCTGGTGATTCTCCACCACTTTATGTATCCAAATCAAGCTTCTCACAAAGTGATTCATCCTGGTTTGATTGGAACGACGAAGAAGCTGTGCTATTCCCAAACTGGGAAACTGGAATCACCTGATTTGAAAGTGGGATAACTTCTTCATCCCAACTCCTATGAGATTTATTCAACTTCCTGGTGATTCTCCACCACTTTATGTATCCAAATCAAGCTTCTCACAAAGTGATTCATCCTGGTTTGATTGGAACGACGAAGAAGCTGTGCTATTCCCAAACTGGGAAACTGGAATCACCTGATTTGAAAGTGGGATAACTTCTTCTTCCCAACTCCTATGAGATTTATTCAACTTCCTGGTGATTCTCCACCACTTTATGTATCCAAATCAAGCTTCTCACAAAGTGATTCATCCTGGTTTGATTGGAACGACGAAGAAGCTGTCCTATTCCCAAACTGGGAAACTGGAATCACCTGATTTGAAAGTGGGATAACTTCTTCATCCCAACTCCTATGAGATTTATTCAACTTCCTGGTGATTCTCCACCACTTTATGTATCCAAATCAAGCTTCTCACAAAGTGATTCATCCTGGTTTGATTGGAACGACGAAGAAGCTGTGCTATTCCCAAACTGGGAAACTGGAATCACCTGATTTGAAAGTGGGATAACTTCTTCATCCCAACTCCTATGAGATTTATTCAACTTCCTGGTGATTCTCCACCACTTTATGTATCCAAATCAAGCTTCTCACAAAGTGATTCATCCTGGTTTGATTGGAACGACGAAGAAGCTGTGCTATTCCCAAACTGGGAAACTGGAATCACCTGATTTGAAAGTGGGATAACTTCTTCATCCCAACTCCTATGAGATTTATTCAACTTCCTGGTGATTCTCCACCACTTTATGTATCCAAATCAAGCTTCTCACAAAGTGATTCATCCTGGTTTGATTGGAACGACGAAGAAGCTGTGCTATTCCCAAACTGGGAAACTGGAATCACCTGATTTGAAAGTGGGATAACTTCTTCATCCCAACTCCTATGAGATTTATTCAACTTCCTGGTGATTCTCCACCACTTTATGTATCCAAATCAAGCTTCTCACAAAGTGATTCATCCTGGTTTGATTGGAACGACGAAGAAGCTGTGCTATTCCCAAACTGGGAAACTGGAATCACCTGATTTGAAAGTGGGATAACTTCTTCTTGCCAACTCCTATGAGATTTATTCAACTTCCTGGTGATTCTCCACCACTTTATGTATCCAAATCAAGCTTCTCACAAAGTGATTCATCCTGGTTTGATTGGAACGACGAAGAAGCTGTGCTATTCCCAAACTGGGAAACTGGAATCACCTGATTTGAAAGTGGGATAACTTCTTCATCCCAACTCCTATGAGATTTATTCAACTTCCTGGTGATTCTCCACCACTTTATGTATCCAAATCAAGCTTCTCACAAAGTGATTCATCCTGGTTTGATTGGAACGACGAAGAAGCTGTGCTATTCCCAAACTGGGAAACTGGAATCACCTGATTTGAAAGTGGGATAACTTCTTCTTCCCAACTCCTATGAGATTTATTCAACTTCCTGGTGATTCTCCACCACTTTATGTATCCAAATCAAGCTTCTCACAAAGTGATTCATCCTGGTTTGATTGGAACGACGAAGAAGCTGTGCTATTCCCAAACTGGGAAACTGGAATCACCTGATTTGAAAGTGGGATAACTTCTTCATCCCAACTCCTATGAGATTTATTCAACTTCCTGGTGATTCTCCACCACTTTATGTATCCAAATCAAGCTTCTCACAAAGTGATTCATCCTGGTTTGATTGGAACGACGAAGAAGCTGTGCTATTCCCAAACTGGGAAACTGGAATCACCTGATTTGAAAGTGGGATAACTTCTTCTTCCCAACTCCTATGAGATTTATTCAACTTCCTGGTGATTCTCCACCACTTTATGTATCCAAATCAAGCTTCTCACAAAGTGATTCATCCTGGTTTGATTGGAACGACGAAGAAGCTGTGCTATTCCCAAACTGGGAAACTGGAATCACCTGATTTGAAAGTGGGATAACTTCTTCATCCCAACTCCTATGAGATTTATTCAACTTCCTGGTGATTCTCCACCACTTTATGTATCCAAATCAAGCTTCTCACAAAGTGATTCATCCTGGTTTGATTGGAACGACGAAGAAGCTGTGCTATTCCCAAACTGGGAAACTGGAATCACCTGATTTGAAAGTGGGATAACTTCTTCATCCCAACTCCTATGAGATTTATTCAACTTCCTGGTGATTCTCCACCACTTTATGTATCCAAATCAAGCTTCTCACAAAGTGATTCATCCTGGTTTGATTGGAACGACGAAGAAGCTGTGCTATTCCCAAACTGGGAAACTGGAATCACCTGATTTGAAAGTGGGATAACTTCTTCTTCCCAACTCCTATGAGATTTATTCAACTTCCTGGTGATTCTCCACCACTTTATGTATCCAAATCAAGCTTCTCACAAAGTGATTCATCCTGGTTTGATTGGAACGACGAAGAAGCTGTGCTATTCCCAAACTGGGAAACTGGAATCACCTGATTTGAAAGTGGGATAACTTCTTCTTCCCAACTCCTATGAGATTTATTCAACTTCCTGGTGATTCTCCACCACTTTATGTATTCAAATCAAGCTTCTTACAAAGAGATTCATCCTGGTTTGATTGGAACGACGAAGAAGCTGTGCTATTCCCAAACTGGGAAACTGGAATCACCTGATTTGAAAGTGGGATAACTTCTTCATCCCAACTCCTATGAGATTTATTCAACTTCCTGGTGATTCTCCACCACTTTATGTATCCAAATCAAGCTTCTCACAAAGTGATTCATCCTGGTTTGATTGGAACGACGAAGAAGCTGTGCTATTCCCAAACTGGGAAACTGGAATCACCTGATTTGAAAGTGGGATAACTTCTTCATCCCAACTCCTATGAGATTTATTCAACTTCCTGGTGATTCTCCACCACTTTATGTATCCAAATCAAGCTTCTCACAAAGTGATTCATCCTGGTTTGATTGGAACGACGAAGAAGCTGTGCTATTCCCAAACTGGGAAACTGGAATCACCTGATTTGAAAGTGGGATAACTTCTTCTTCCCAACTCCTATGAGATTTATTCAACTTCCTGGTGATTCTCCACCACTTTATGTATCCAAATAAAGCTTCTCACAAAGTGATTCATCCTGGTTTGATTGGAACGACAAAGAAGCTGTGCTATTCCCAAACTGGGAAACTGCAATCACATGATTTGAAAGTGGGATAACTTCTTCATCCCAACTACTATGAGATTTATTCAACTTCCTGGTGATTCTCCACCACTTTATGTATCCAAATCAAGCTTCTCACAAAGTGATTCATCCTGGTTGTTGACATGAAAGCATGAATGACATAGAGGAAGAAGAAATCAAGTCAAGACATACATCCGGAGTGATCAAAGTAAGCTTGTCCGTTCAAGTGTGATCTAACTTGGCGTGCAAGGCAAGAGGAGACTTATCTGTGATCAAGAAGGATGTTATACTTGCCTTAAGATATTTAAAAGATGTCGGCCAAGAGAAGGGATCCGTTGAAGAAGAAGACAAGGTGGTTCAAAGGAGAGAGAGCCGTTTGGTGCTGTCGCTTTCCACCTTGGCTGTGCGCAACCTGCCCTTGATCAGGCCTCTTTGTTTATTCTTTTCTTCTATGTCAACTTGCCATTAGTTTATTCATTGTTGCATCTATTTAAAGTATGTAATCAGAACCAAATGGATCAAGGAAAAATACACTTCCTCACTTCTCTCTTATGTTTTCGAAATCTCGCTCTCTCTCTCTCTCTCTCTCTCTCGGATTCTTAGTAAAACCCTAGCTATCTCTTCTCTTTGTTCTTGATAAATCACACAAGCCACTCTTATAACTCATTCATTTTATCATGGTATCAGAGCAACAAAGCTCTTGAAACCCTTATCTACTTCCGCAAAACAAATCTCTGTTTCTTTTCTTGCCGGTCTTTGAATCCTCAAGATGGAGAACAACAACAACAACAACAACAACAACCGCATCAGCATACCTGTGACTCTGAAGGGGATTAACTACCTCTTATGGGCCAGGATGGTGAAAATTGCCCTTGGAGGAAAGGGTTTGTGGAGTCATGTCTCAGCAGAAGCGGCTCCAAAACAAACCAACCAAGGAGAAGATGGACAGGAAATGGTGGTAGCTGATGAAGACAAGTGGGCTCAGGAAGACCTCATGGTTCTCACAGTGCTCCTCAGCTCTCTTGAACCCGCCATCATGGAGTCTTACTCTTACTGTGAGACTACCAAACAGCTGTGGGATACACTTTACAAAGTGTATGGAAATGTCTCCAACCTCACAAGAGTCTTTGAAGTGAAGAGAGCCATCAATGCGCTCAACCAAGGAGATGTGGAGTTTCAACCACACTTTGGCAAGTTTAGGTCTCTTTGGGCAGAGATGGAACTGCTAAGACCACACACCACTGACCATGCCACGCTTCTAACCAGGCGTGAGGAGGACAGAGTGTTTGGACTGCTGCTCACTCTTAACCCATCTTATGGGAGCTTGATCAAGCACATCCTAAGAGCTGACAAGCTACCTGACCTGGATGAAGTATGTGCTCAAATCCAGAAGGAAGAAGGCTCAGTGGGCTTGTTTGGTGGCAAGGGAGACTTAAGCATGGCGCATCAAGCAGAACAAGCAGTGGCAAACAAGGCGGCTTACAAACAAGATGAGAGGAAAGGCCTGACCTGTGACCACTGCAAGAAGAAGGGTCACTTGAAGGACAAATGCTGGATACTCCATCCCCACCTTAAGCCCAGCAAGTTTAGGGAGACTCGCTCCCAATACCAAGATGCAAGGGCCAACTTCTCAGCTGATGGTGCGGAGCCAACAACACCAATCACCATGGGCATAAGCAACCTAGGTGTGGGAAGTGCAACTGCCTCCACATCAGGCTATGCCACGCCAAGGGCCAACCTGGATGAGACCATCAAGAAGTCTGACTTAACTGCTCTCATCAAGGCTCTAAAAGAATCTGGTATATCTAAAAACCTTGGTGTTTCTCTTAATGCTTCACATACTGCTAATGACACTATAAGAGTTTTTAAATCGGCTAAGCCCTTAGTTATAGATTCTGGTGCTTCTCATCACATGATAAGTGACTTAGAACTGATTAAAAACATAGAACCGGCCTTAGGAAATGTGATGATAGCAAATGGAGATAAAATCCCAATAAAAGGTGTAGGTAACCTTAAACTGTTTGATAAAGAAACTAAGGCTTTCTATATGCCCACCTTTGCTTCAAATCTATTATCTGTTAAGAAAGTAACTAATGATCTCAATTGTCAAGTTACATTCACGCCTAACAGTGTGTACTTTCAGGATATTGATTCTAGTAAGTTGCTTGGCAAAGGTGTTACCAAGGGAGACTTGTACTTGCTTGAGGACACAAGATCCACAACTGATTTATTTCCTGCTTTTCATTCTGTTTCTGAATTCCCTAAAGATGTAATATGGCATGCTAGACTAGGACATCCTCATTCTCATGCCTTGAACATCCTGTTACCTAGCATTTCTTTTAAAAGTGATTGTGAGGCTTGTATCTTAGGAAAACATTGTAGAACTGTGTTTCCTAAATCAAAGACTCAATATGATAATTGCTTTGATCTCATACATTCTGACGTATGGACTGCCCCATGTGCATCTAGAGAGCAACATAAATATTTTGTGACATTCATTGATGAAAAATCTAAATACACATGGATCACCTTGTTGCAATCTAAGGATAGAGTGCTAGAAGCTTTTAAAAACTTTCAGAGCTATATAACTAACCATTTCAATGTTAAGATCAAAATTCTTAGATCAGATAATGGTGGTGAGTATACTAGCACAGCCTTCAAACAACACCTAGCCTCACATGGAATCATTCAACAAACTAGCTGCCCTTATACACCTCAACAAAATGGAGTTGCTGAGAGAAAGAATAGACACTTGATGGAAGTGGCGAGGAGTATGATGTTCCATGCCAATGTACCTAAACGTTTTTGGGGAGATGCAGTGGTCACGGCCACCTATCTAATCAACCGCACACCTACAAGAGTCCTCCTTGATGCCACTCCCTATGAGGTACTAAACAAATCTAGATCATCCATTGACCATTTGCGTGTGTTTGGGTGTGTGTGTTTTGTTTTGATTCCAGGAGAATTAAGGAACAAGCTAGAAGCAAAGAGCACAAAGGCTATGTTTATTGGGTACTCCACACATCAGAAAGGGTACAAATGCTACGTACCAGAAACAAGGAGAGTCCTAGTATCCAGAGATGTTAAGTTCATGGAATCCAAGGCCTACTATGATGAGAAGAGTTGGGGAGAACTCAAAGATCTATCTCATTCTGCCTCGGACAGAGCTAACAACCTGAAAGTTCTTATGGAAAGACTTGGCATCAGCTTACCAAGGGAACCAGAAAAGAGCCGGGATACTACCCCTCAGCATGATGGAGCTGAGGTACGAGATAATGAAGTCTCTCATCATGATCATGAGGGGGGCAATGGAGAAAAATCTGCGCAAGATCAACCTGAACAATCTGCGCAAGCTCAACCTGAAGAAAACTCAGTATTGTCTCATGATCAAGATGAGATGGAACAACCAGAAACTGAAGCTCAAGGTAGTGAACCTGAGCAGACACCAGCCCTAAGAAGAAGTACAAGGATCAGGAGACCGACTTCAGATTGGGTTAAGACAAGAATCTACTACAATGCTCAAGCCGTGGCACATCCAGTAAGTGGAGTATGCACCCTTGCTCAATATCCAGAAGAACATCAAGCCTTTGTGAGTTCATTGGACCAGGAATGGATACCAAAAACGTATGCAGAAGCTATGGAGGATGATGAATGGAGGAGCTCAGTGGATGATGAAATGGGGGCCATGGAAAGGAATAACACCTGGTATGAGACAGAGCTTCCAAAAGGGAAGAAAGCCGTGACTAGCAGGCTCATACATACCATCAAGTACCTTGCAAATGGGAAGCCAGAAAGGAAAAAGACCAGACTAGTGGCAAGAGGTTACACACAAGTATATGGAGAAGACTACCTAGACACTTTTGCACCAGTAGCCAAGCTCCATACTATCCGGATCCTCCTCTCATTGGCAGTGAACCTAGAATGGGATCTTTGGCAAATGGATGTGAAGAATGCATTCTTGCAAGGTGAACTAGAGGATGAAGTATATATGAGGCCACCTCCCGGAATGGAAGAGATGGTGAAACCAGGGAATGTTCTCAGACTCAGGAAGGCTATCTATGGCCTGAAACAATCACCAAGAGCTTGGTACCACAAGCTAAGCACCACACTAAATGGGAGAGGCTTTGTGAAGTCTCAAGCGGATCACACACTGTTTACTCTCACCAGCCAGCAAGGGATCGTTGTGATTCTGGTCTATGTGGATGACATCATCATCACTGGTAGTGACAAGGAAGAGATCAGCTCAACTAAGACATTCCTCAAGACCGCATTTGACATCAAAGACCTAGGAGAACTGAAATATTTCCTTGGCATTGAGATGTGTAGATCAAGGGAGGGATTGTTCATGTCCCAAAGGAAGTATACTTTGGACATCCTAAAGGAGGCAGGAGACCTTGGAGGAAGAGTGGCCAAGACACCACTAGAAGAAGGCTACAAGGTTATGCGTGAGGGGGAGTTTGATGCAACTCCCTTTGAGGATGTCAAGAGGTATAGAAGAATGGTTGGGAAGCTTATCTATCTTACTATCACAAGGCCGGATGTGTGTTTTGCTGTGAACCAGGTGAGCCAACACATGCAAGCTCCTAAGGTACATCATTGGAACATGGTGGAAAGGATCTTGAGATACTTAAGAGAGGCGCCAGGTCAGGGAGTGTGGATGGCTTGCAATAAGAGTACTGAAGTTGTTGGGTATTGTGATGCTGATTGGGCTGGAGATAGAGTTGATAGGAGATCAACCACAGGCTATTGCACCTTTATTGGAGGAAACCTAGTCACATGGAAGAGCAAGAAGCAGAAGGTGGTCTCTTGCTCAAGTGCTGAGGCAGAGTACCGATCTATGAGGAAGCTTACTAGTGAACTCATATGGATCAAGGGACTGCTAAAGGACTTGGGCATAGAGATCTCCACGCCAATGACTATGCATTGTGACAATCAGGCAGCAATACACATTGCATCAAACTCTGTGTTCCATGAGAGGACTAAGCATATAGAAGTGGACTGTCACAAGGTGAGACAAGCAGTGGAGCAGCAAGTGATTCTTCCATGCTACACAAGAAGTGAAGATCAACTAGCTGACATATTCACCAAGGCAGCCAGCAGCAAGGTTTGTGAGTTCATCCACCCTAAACTTGGACTCACGGATCTTCCATGTCACTGATCTCTCCTCCCATGAAGTGTTCTACTCTTTTTCCTTGGTTAGGGTTTTATCCCATGAGGTTTTTCCTAGCTAAGTTTTAATGAGGGAATAGCTTCATGGTGTCCAAGCTTGACTTGTCCCACACGGTCAAGCTTGAGGGGGAGTGTTGACATGAAAGCATGAATGACATAGAGGAAGAAGAAATCAAGTCAAGACATACATCCGGAGTGATCAAAGTAAGCTTGTCCGTACAAGTGTGATCTAACTTGGCGTGCAAGGCAAGAGGAGACTTATCTGTGATCAAGAAGGATGTTATACTTGCCTTAAGATATTTAAAAGATGTCGGCCAAGAGAAGGGATCCGTTGAAGAAGAAGACAAGGTGGTTCAAAGGAGAGAGAGCCGTTTGGTGCTGTCGCTTTCCACCTTGGCTGTGCGCAACCTGCCCTTGATCAGGCCTCTTTGTTTATTCTTTTCTTCTATGTCAACTTGCCATTAGTTTATTCATTGTTGCATCTATTTAAAGTATGTAATCAGAACCAAATGGATCAAGGAAAAATATACTTCCTCACTTCTCTCTTATGTTTTCGAAATCTCACTCTCTCTCTCTCTCTCTCTCGGATTCTTAGTAAAACCCTAGCTATCTCTTCTCTTTGTTCTTGATAAATCACACAAGCCACTCTTATAACTCATTCATTTTATCACTGGTTTGATTGGAACGACGTAGAAGCTGTGCTATTCCCAAACTGGGAAACTGGAATCACTTGATTTGAAAGTGGGATAACTTCTTCTTCCCAACTCCTATGAGATTTATTCAACTTCCTGGTGATTCTCCACCACTTTATGTATCTAAATCAAGCTTCTCACAAAGTGATTCATCCTGGTTTGATTGGAACGACAAAGAAGCTGTGCTATTCCCAAACTGGGAAACTAGAATCACCTGATTTGAAAGTGGGATAACTTCTTCTTCCCAACTCCTATGAGATTTATTCAACTTCCTGGTGATTCTCCACCACTTTATGTATTCAAATCAAGCTTCTTACAAAGAGATTCATCCTGGTTTGATTGGAACGACGAAGAAGCTGTGCTATTCCCAAACTGGGAAACTGGAATCACCTGATTTGAAAGTGGGATAACTTCTTCTTCCCAACTCCTATGAGATTTATTCAACTTCCTGGTCATTCTCCACCACTTTATATATCCAAATCAAGCTTCTCACAAAGTGATTCATCCTGGTTTGATTGGAACGACGAAGAAGCTGTGCTATTCCCAAACTGGGAAACTGGAATCACCTGATTTGAAAGTGGGATAACTTCTTCTTGCCAACTCCTATGAGATTTATTCAACTTCCTGGTGATTCTCCACCACTTTATGTATCCAAATCAAGCTTCTCACAAAGTGATTCATCCTGGTTTGATTGGAACGACAAAGAAGCTGTGCTATTCCCAAACTGGGAAACTGGAATCACTTGATTTGAAAGTGGGATAACTTCTTCATCCCAACTCCTATGAGATTTATTCAACTTCCTGGTGATTCTCCACCACTTATGTATCCAAATCAAGCTTCTCACAAAGTGATTATCCTGGTTTGATTGGAACGACGAAGAAGCTGTGCTATTCCCAAACTGGGAAACTGGAATCACCTGATTTGAAAGTGGGATAACTTCTTCTTGCCAACTCCTATGAGATTTATTCAACTTCCTGGTGATTCTCCACCACTTTATGTATCCAAATCAAGCTTCTCACAAAGTGATTCATCCTGGTTTGATTGGAACGACAAAGAAGCTGTGCTATTCCCAAACTGGGAAACTGGAATCACCTGATTTGAAAGTGGGATAACTTCTTCATCCCAACTCCTATGAGATTTATTCAACTTCCTGGTGATTCTCCACCACTTTATGTATCCAAATCAAGCTTCTCACAAAGTGATTCATCCTGGTTTGATTGGAACGACGAAGAAGCTGTGCTATTCCCAAACTGGGAAACTGGAATCACCTGATTTGAAAGTGGGATAACTTCTTCTTCCCAACTCCTATGAGATTTATTCAACTTCCTGGTGATTCTCCACCACTTTATGTATCCAAATCAAGCTTCTCACAAAGTGATTCATCCTGGTTTGATTGGAACGACGAAGAAGCTGTGCTATTCCCAAACTGGGAAACTGGAATCACCTGATTTGAAAGTGGGATAACTTCTTCATCCCAACTCCTATGAGATTTATTCAACTTCCTGGTGATTCTCCACCACTTTATGTATCCAAATCAAGCTTCTCACAAAGTGATTCATCCTGGTTTGATTGGAACGACGAAGAAGCTGTGCTATTCCCAAACTGGGAAACTGGAATCACCTGATTTGAAAGTGGGATAACTTCTTCTTCCCAACTCCTATGAGATTTATTCAACTTCCTGGTGATTCTCCACCACTTTATGTATCAAATCAAGCTTCTCACAAAGTGATTCATCCTGGTTTGATTGGAACGACAAAGAAGCTGTGCTATTCCCAAACTGGGAAACTGGAATCACCTGATTTGAAAGTGGGATAACTTCTTCTTCCCAACTCCTATGAGATTTATTCAACTTCCTGGTGATTCTCCACCACTTTATGTATCCAAATCAAGCTTCTTACAAAGAGATTCATCCTGGTTTGATTGGAACGACGAAGAAGCTGTGCTATTCCCAAACTGGGAAACTGGAATCACCTGATTTGAAAGTGGGATAACTTCTTCTTCCCAACTCCTATGAGATTTATTCAACTTCCTGGTGATTCTCCACCACTTTATGTATCCAAATCAAGCTTCTCACAAAGTGATTCATCCTGGTTTGATTGGAACGACGAAGAAGCTGTGCTATTCCCAAACTGGGAAACTGGAATCACCTGATTTGAAAGTGGGATAACTTCTTCATCCCAACTCCTATGAGATTTATTCAACTTCCTGGTGATTCTCCACCACTTTATGTATCCAAATCAAGCTTCTCACAAAGTGATTCATCCTGGTTTGATTGGAACGACGAAGAAGCTGTGCTATTCCCAAACTGGGAAACTGGAATCACCTGATTTGAAAGTGGGATAACTTCTTCTTCCCAACTCCTATGAGATTTATTCAACTTCCTGGTGATTCTCCACCACTTTATGTATCCAAATCAAGCTTCTCACAAAGTGATTCATCCTGGTTTGATTGGAACGACAAAGAAGCTGTGCTATTCCCAAACTGGGAAACTGGAATCACCTGATTTGAAAGTGGGATAACTTCTTCTTCCCAACTCCTATGAGATTTATTCAACTTCCTGGTGATTCTCCACCACTTTATGTATCCAAATCAAGCTTCTTACAAAGTGATTCATCCTGGTTTGATTGGAACGACGAAGAAGCTGTGCTATTCCCAAACTGGGAAACTGGAATCACCTGATTTGAAAGTGGGATAACTTCTTCTTCCCAACTCCTATGAGATTTATTCAACTTCCTGGTGATTCTCCACCACTTTATGTATCCAAATCAAGCTTCTCACAAAGTGATTCATCCTGGTTTGATTGGAACGACGAAGAAGCTGTGCTATTCCCAAACTGGGAAACTGGAATCACCTGATTTGAAAGTGGGATAACTTCTTCATCCCAACTCCTATGAGATTTATTCAACTTCCTGGTGATTCTCCACCACTTTATGTATCCAAATCAAGCTTCTCACAAAGTGATTCATCCTGGTTTGATTGGAACGACGAAGAAGCTGTGCTATTCCCAAACTGGGAAACTGGAATCACCTGATTTGAAAGTGGGATAACTTCTTCTTCCCAACTCCTATGAGATTTATTCAACTTCCTGGTGATTCTCCACCACTTTATGTATCCAAATCAAGCTTCTTACAAAGTGATTCATCCTGGTTTGATTGGAACGACGAAGAAGCTGTGCTATTCCCAAACTGGGAAACTGGAATCACCTGATTTGAAAGTGGGATAACTTCTTCTTCCCAACTCCTATGAGATTTATTCAACTTCCTGGTGATTCTCCACCACTTTATGTATCCAAATCAAGCTTCTCACAAAGTGATTCATCCTGGTTTGATTGGAACGACGAAGAAGCTGTGCTATTCCCAAACTGGGAAACTGGAATCACCTGATTTGAAAGTGGGATAACTTCTTCATCCCAACTCCTATGAGATTTATTCAACTTCCTGGTGATTCTCCACCACTTTATGTATCCAAATCAAGCTTCTCACAAAGTGATTCATCCTGGTTTGATTGGAACGACGAAGAAGCTGTGCTATTCCCAAACTGGGAAACTGGAATCACCTGATTTGAAAGTGGGATAACTTCTTCTTCCCAACTCCTATGAGATTTATTCAACTTCCTGGTGATTCTCCACCACTTTATGTATCCAAATCAAGCTTCTCACAAAGTGATTCATCCTGGTTTGATTGGAACGACGAAGAAGCTGTGCTATTCCCAAACTGGGAAACTGGAATCACCTGATTTGAAAGTGGGATAACTTCTTCATCCCAACTCCTATGAGATTTATTCAACTTCCTGGTGATTCTCCACCACTTTATGTATCCAAATCAAGCTTCTCACAAAGTGATTCATCCTGGTTTGATTGGAACGACGAAGAAGCTGTGCTATTCCCAAACTGGGAAACTGGAATCACCTGATTTGAAAGTGGGATAACTTCTTCATCCCAACTCCTATGAGATTTATTCAACTTCCTGGTGATTCTCCACCACTTTATGTATCCAAATCAAGCTTCTCACAAAGTGATTCATCCTGGTTTGATTGGAACGACGAAGAAGCTGTGCTATTCCCAAACTGGGAAACTGGAATCACCTGATTTGAAAGTGGGATAACTTCTTCATGCCAACTCCTATGAGATTTATTCAACTTCCTGGTGATTCTCCACCACTTTATGTATCCAAATCAAGCTTCTCACAAAGTGATTCATCCTGGTTTGATTGGAACGACGAAGAAGCTGTGCTATTCCCAAACTGGGAAACTGGAATCACCTGATTTGAAAGTGGGATAACTTCTTCATCCCAACTCCTATGAGATTTATTCAACTTCCTGGTGATTCTCCACCACTTTATGTATCCAAATCAAGCTTCTCACAAAGTGATTCATCCTGGTTTGATTGGAACGACGAAGAAGCTGTGCTATTCCCAAACTGGGAAACTGGAATCACCTGATTTGAAAGTGGGATAACTTCTTCTTGCCAACTCCTATGAGATTTATTCAACTTCCTGGTGATTCTCCACCACTTTATGTATCCAAATCAAGCTTCTCACAAAGTGATTCATCCTGGTTTGATTGGAACGACGAAGAAGCTGTGCTATTCCCAAACTGGGAAACTGGAATCACCTGATTTGAAAGTGGGATAACTTCTTCATCCCAACTCCTATGAGATTTATTCAACTTCCTGGTGATTCTCCACCACTTTATGTATCCAAATCAAGCTTCTCACAAAGTGATTCATCCTGGTTTGATTGGAACGACGAAGAAGCTGTGCTATTCCCAAACTGGGAAACTGGAATCACCTGATTTGAAAGTGGGATAACTTCTTCTTCCCAACTCCTATGAGATTTATTCAACTTCCTGGTGATTCTCCACCACTTTATGTATCCAAATCAAGCTTCTCACAAAGTGATTCATCCTGGTTTGATTGGAACGACGAAGAAGCTGTGCTATTCCCAAACTGGGAAACTGGAATCACCTGATTTGAAAGTGGGATAACTTCTTCATCCCAACTCCTATGAGATTTATTCAACTTCCTGGTGATTCTCCACCACTTTATGTATCCAAATCAAGCTTCTCACAAAGTGATTCATCCTGGTTTGATTGGAACGACGAAGAAGCTGTGCTATTCCCAAACTGGGAAACTGGAATCACCTGATTTGAAAGTGGGATAACTTCTTCTTCCCAACTCCTATGAGATTTATTCAACTTCCTGGTGATTCTCCACCACTTTATGTATCCAAATCAAGCTTCTCACAAAGTGATTCATCCTGGTTTGATTGGAACGACGAAGAAGCTGTGCTATTCCCAAACTGGGAAACTGGAATCACCTGATTTGAAAGTGGGATAACTTCTTCATCCCAACTCCTATGAGATTTATTCAACTTCCTGGTGATTCTCCACCACTTTATGTATCCAAATCAAGCTTCTTACAAAGTGATTCATCCTGGTTTGATTGGAACGACGAAGAAGCTGTGCTATTCCCAAACTGGGAAACTGGAATCACCTGATTTGAAAGTGGGATAACTTCTTCTTCCCAACTCCTATGAGATTTATTCAACTTCCTGGTGATTCTCCACCACTTTATGTATCCAAATCAAGCTTCTCACAAAGTGATTCATCCTGGTTTGATTGGAACGACGAAGAAGCTGTGCTATTCCCAAACTGGGAAACTGGAATCACCTGATTTGAAAGTGGGATAACTTCTTCATCCCAACTCCTATGAGATTTATTCAACTTCCTGGTGATTCTCCACCACTTTATGTATCCAAATCAAGCTTCTCACAAAGTGATTCATCCTGGTTTGATTGGAACGACGAAGAAGCTGTGCTATTCCCAAACTGGGAAACTGGAATCACCTGATTTGAAAGTGGGATAACTTCTTCTTCCCAACTCCTATGAGATTTATTCAACTTCCTGGTGATTCTCCACCACTTTATGTATCCAAATCAAGCTTCTCACAAAGTGATTCATCCTGGTTTGATTGGAACGACGAAGAAGCTGTGCTATTCCCAAACTGGGAAACTGGAATCACCTGATTTGAAAGTGGGATAACTTCTTCTTCCCAACTCCTATGAGATTTATTCAACTTCCACGTGATTCTCCACTATGAGATTAGAGAGTAGAATAGGTATTGAGAGATTAAGAGAGATTTGGTAAGAGATTAAGAGAGGTTTAGAAAAGATTGTGAGAGAAATGGGGAGATTAAGTATGATCCATGATGAACAAGAGAGAGAGACTAGAGAGAGAGTAACATAACTCGCATACTTTCATTAATGAGAGAGTGTTTACAATATATAGGAGGTGATACTAGGGTTTAAGAAGAGACTAAGCATGTGAGGTCAAGTCTAAGGGAGCCTTTAATTTGAACCGGACCAATGAGCCTCTCCACACGCGTGGTCACTATGCTAAAAGTGAACCTTATCCTTCCAGCCTGTGCCAGCCTGTAGAGACGCTCTTCCTCTATCCATAAACGGTCATATGCCTTCTTTGGTCAAGGCAAAACATGATCAGACCGTGAACTTCTTCTCGCGGTAACATTTCTTTACCGCTTGGTCGATACCGTCTGTACGGCCGTACGGCCATGGTACGGACCTGTACGGACCGGTACGGACGGTTCTCCCTAAGGCCAATCCTTCTCCTCTTCTCCACATCACAACCTCTTCAACCCTGAACAACTCTCCTCATATTCCTCAGCTCATCTCAACACTCCCCCTCAAGCTTGACCATGTGGAACAAGTCAAGCTTGGAAGGATCATGAGCTCCTCCTCATTAAAAACCTCATCAAAGAAAACCCATTGGGACAAAACTCTGATGAGGGAAAAAGAGTAAGGACCTCATGATCAGGAGAGTGTATAGATCAGCCCTTAGGCGAAAGATCAAGGAGTCCCAACCTTATGTGAATTGACTCCATTGTCTTTTGCCTAGCCGCCTTAGTGAATACATCTGCCAACTGATCCTCACTCCTTGTGTAGCACGGCAGTATTACTCCCAAGACTATCATCTGCCTCACTTTATGACAGTCCACTTCAATGTGCTTAGTTCTTTCATGGAACACCGAGTTTGTGGCTATGTGAATGGCTGCTTGATTGTCACAGTGCATGGTCATTGGTGTTGCTTGCTCAATCTCCAAGTGCTTCAGTATTCCTTTAATCCATACCAACTCATTTGTGAGCTTTAGCATTGCTCTATACTCAGCCTCGGCACTTGAGCATGACACCACCTTCTGCTTCTTACTCTTCCAAGTAACCATGTTTCCACCAATGAATGTGCAATAGCCGGTTGTAGATCTTCTATCTGTTCTGTCTCCAGCCCAATCTGCATCACAATATCCCACTGCTTCAGTACTCCCGTTACAACCCATCCATATACCAAGCCCTTGAGTTCCATTCAGATACATGAGAACTCTTTCTACCATGCGCCAGTGATGCTCTCTTGGAGCTTGCATATGCTGACTCACTTGGTTCACAGCAAAACAGATGTCTGGCCTAGTGATGGTTAGATAGATCAGCTTCCCCACAAGCTTCCTGTATAGCTTTGGATCATGAAATAGCTTACTATCTTCTAGCTCCCCCTCACGTGGAGCTTTATACCCATCCTCCATGGGCATCTTGGCTGTCTTTCCACCATACGCACCAGCCTCCTTCAATAGATCCAAGATATACTTCCTTTGTGAGATGAACAACCCTTCTTCTGATCTGCACAGCTCAATTCCAAGGAAGTACTTCATTTCTCCCAAGTCTTTGATGTCAAACACAGATTTCAGAAACTCCTTGGTCTCCTTGATTTCAACCTTATCACTGCCTGTGATAACTATGTCATCCACATATACAAGAAGCACAACAATGCCAGCAGGTGTCGTAAGAGTGAAGAGAGTGTGATCAAGCTCTGATTTCCTGAAACCTCTTCCATTTAGAGTTGTGCTCAGCTTGTGATACCATGCCCTTGGTGATTGCTTCAACCCATAGATGGCCTTCTTCAGTCTCAGCACATTCCCTGGTTTCACCATCCCTTCTAGGCCCGGAGGTGGTAGCATGTAAACTTCATCTTCTAACTCTCCTTGGAGAAATGCATTCTTAACATCCATCTGCCAAAGATCCCACCCAAGGTTAGTAGCCACTGATAGGACTATTCGAATGGTGTGTAGCTTTGCAACTGGAGCAAATGTATCAATGTAGTCTTCTCCATAAGTCTGAGTGAACCCTCTTGCTACCAGTCTAGTCTTCTTCCTCTCAATCGACCCATCAGCCTTGTACTTGACTGTAAAGATCCATCTACTAGACACAGCCTTCTTCCCTTTTGGTAGTTCACTCTCATACCATGTGTCATTCTTTATCATAGCTCCTGCCTCAGCTCCTACTGATTCCTTCCATTCCTTATCTTCCATTGCCTCTTCATAGCTTCTTGGAATGTGATTCTTATCTAAGTTTACCATAAATGCACAATGTGCTTCTGGATATTGAGCAAAGGAACACACAGCCTGAGTAGGATGCTTCACAGCTTGGGCATTGTAGTACACTCTCGTGTTTACCCAACTGGAAGGATCCTTCCTCAGCCTTGTACTCCTTCTCAACACTGGCCCTTCTTGTGCCATCTCTTGTTCTTCTTCTACTTGTGGAGTCACTGCTTCAGTCTGTTCTTCAGCTTCAGCTCTAGCCTCTCCTTGTCTCTGATCTTCTTCATTCAGTTCTCCCCTTGCTGATCCTTCTCCACTTTGGACAGGAGAATCAGTTCCTCTGTTTCCTAGCTCACCGGCCTCTTCTAAGCCTTGGTCCTCTAGTTCAGATACTGATTCACTTCCCCCCTCATGTGCAAAGTGGGATGGTTCTTCTGCTGCAGCTGGAGTAGGTTCTGGACGCCTACTCTGATCCTGGGACACTCCAATTCCGAGCCCCTCTAGGATGTTTCTCAAGCAAGCAGCTCTTTCTGATGGCTGGGAGAGATCCTCCAAGTCTTCCCATGTCTGCTCATCATAGTATCCTTTGTCTTCCATGAATCTGACATCCCTTGACACTAGGACTCTCCTAGCTGTAGGATCATAGCATTTGTATCCCTTCTGTGAAGTGGAATACCCAATCATCATAGCCTTGGTGCTCTTTGCTTCTAGTTTGTTTCTCTGCTCGCCTGGTACAAGAACATAACACACGCATCCAAAGGTCCTCAGGTGATCCAAGACTGGCCTGCTCTTGTTGAGTACCTCAAATGGAGATTGATCTGCCAAGATCCTGGTTGGTATCCTGTTGATCAGGTAGCACGCAGTCATCACAGCATCACTCCAATACCTCTTGGGAACCCCTTTGTGGAACATCATGGACCGGGACACCTCCATGAGATGTCTGTTCTTCCTTTCCGCAACTCCATTCTGCTGTGGAGTGTATGGGCAGCTAGTCTGGTGAAGAATCCCATGTTGAGCAAGGTGATCACGAAATGCATGCCCAGTATACTCCCCACCATTATCAGACCTGAAAATCTTAATCTTGGCATGATATTGGTTAGTCACATAGGCTTGAAAATTTTTAAATGCATCAAGGACCCTATCTTTAGTTTTAATCAATGTTAACCAGGTGTATTTGGATTTTTCATCAATGAATGTGACATAATACTTGTAATCATCCCTAGATAAGCAAGGTGCCGTCCAAACATCAGAGTGAATTAAATCAAAGCAGTTTGCATAAAGAGTAGATGATCTCTGAAAAACAGTCTTACAATGTTTGCCCAAAATACATGCCTCACAATCATTATTTTTAAACATGACACCTGGTAACATAATGCTTAAGGCCCTAACATGTGGATGTCCTAGCCTAGCATGCCACAGAGCATCAGTACTTAAGGAAGAAACAGAACTAAACGAGAAACAAGAACTAGAAATAGGTGCAAGGTCTTCAATCATGTAAAGATCCCCCTTGGTTGCTCCTTGCCCAATCAACTTACTGCTCTTAATATCCTGAAACTTAACATCATTAGGACTGAAAATAACATTGCATTGAAGATCAGTAGTGCATTTCTTAACTGATAAAAGATTAGAGGTGAACTCAGGCATGTAAAAAGCTTTTGAATCCTTATTAAACAAGTTCAGTTTACCAATGCCCCTAATGGGAATTCTATCTCCATTTGCAATCATAACATGTCCAAGGGCAGGTTCTATGTCTTTTATCAGATTGTTATCACTAATCATGTGATGAGATGCACCAGAGTCAATTATCAATGGTTTATGCAAGCTCCTAGCAGTCTTGGTTCTAGATGTTTCATTTTCAGCTTTCAGGCTCTTAACTACTCCTAACAATCTATCAGTTATGCTAGTATGAGCAGTGGCAGTACATGAGATTTTAAAAATGTCTAACAGTTTATCAGAGATACTAGGTAATGTATGAGCAGAGTATGAGTATCCAAGAGTGTTGCCTAGCATTTTACCAGACTCCTTGAGGGCTCGGATGAAAGCCTCAAAGTCAGCCTTGGTGATCACCTCCTGAGAAGTTAGAGCTCTGCCTTCACTTTCACCCGCCTTGACATTTGGACTAGCCCCTGATGAGCCGGCACCACTTGCTTCAGCAGAAAGGTGAGCCTTAGCTTCTCTATCCTTGTTGAACTTGCTAGGCCTGAGGTGTGGATGTAGGATCCAGCACTGACTCTTCTTATGCCCCTGCCGCTTGCAATGCTCACAGCTTCCCTCATACTTCTCATACTTCCTTCCATCTCCACGGTACGCTGCCTTGTTTGCTTGCGCCTCTTCTGCTTTATGAGCCGTGGACATTCCCTTCTTGCCTCCAAACAACCCAAGAGAGCCTTCCTCCTTCTGAAGTTGAGCGCATACCTCCTCCATGGATGGGAGAGTAGGTGATCTCAGGATATGCTTGATCACATCCTGGTAGCTTTCATCTAGAGTCATCAATAGCCCAAACACCTGATCTTGCTCTCTCCTCTCAATGAGCGATTCCTCATCAGTTGTGTTGGGTCTAAGACTCTCAAGTTCGGACCACAAAGCTCCAAACTTCCCCATGTGCTTGGTGAGATCTTCTCCATCTTGCCTCAAGACACTGATGGTTTGCTTCAGATCAAACACCCGGCTTATGTTGGACTTGTTTCCATACCTCTTATGGAGCATGTCCCAAAGGCGCTTAGGAGTCTCAAAGTGCACGTAAGCTTCAAGTATGGGGAGCTCCAGGGAGGCATGGAGCACAGACAGCACCATCAAATCCTCTTGGACCCATCTCTTTGCTTCAGCTACCGCAAGAGTCTTCCCGTCGCCTTCTTCTTCATCTTCTTTGGCCACTGGCTCCGGACCATCATCTGTGATGTGGTTCCACAACCCTAGCCTTCCAATGGTAGTCCTCACCAACTGGGACCACATCAAGTAGTTCGAGCCTCCCTTCAGTGCAACCGGAACCGTCACCAGTTTGCTAAAGTTGGTCGTCTCCATCTCCTCTTCTTTAACACACAAGAACAAACTCGCAAATGTAAAGAAAGGAACAAGGATCTCTCAATACCAAAGCCAACCTGGCTCTGATACCATATGAGATTAGAGAGTAGAATAGGTATTGAGAGATTAAGAGAGATTTGGTAAGAGATTAAGAGAGGTTTAGAAAAGATTGTGAGAGAAATGGGGAGATTAAGTATGATCCATGATGAACAAGAGAGAGAGACTAGAGAGAGAGTAACATAACTCGCATACTTTCATTAATGAGAGAGTGTTTACAATATATAGGAGGTGATACTAGGGTTTAAGAAGAGACTAAGCATGTGAGGTCAAGTCTAAGGGAGCCTTTAATTTGAACCGGACCAATGAGCCTCTCCACACGCGTGGTCACTATGCTAAAAGTGAACCTTATCCTTCCAGCCTGTGCCAGCCTGTAGAGACGCTCTTCCTCTATCCATAAACGGTCATATGCCTTCTTTGGTCAAGGCAAAACATGATCAGACCGTGAACTTCTTCTCGCGGTAACATTTCTTTACCGCTTGGTCGATACCGTCTGTACGGCCGTACGGCCATGGTACGGACCTGTACGGACCGGTACGGACGGTTCTCCCTAAGGCCAATCCTTCTCCTCTTCTCCACATCACAACCTCTTCAACCCTGAACAACTCTCCTCATATTCCTCAGCTCATCTCAACATCCACCACTTTATGTATTCAAATCAAGCTTCTTACAAAGAGATTCATCCTGGTTTGATTGGAACGACGAAGAAGCTGTGCTATTCCCAAACTGGGAAACTGGAATCACCTGATTTGAAAGTGGGATAACTTCTTCTTCCCAACTCCTATGAGATTTATTCAACTTCCTGGTGATTCTCCACCACTTTATGTATCCAAATCAAGCTTCTCACAAAGTGATTCATCCTGGTTTGATTGGAACGACGAAGAAGCTGTGCTATTCCCAAACTGGGAAACTGGAATCACCTGATTTGAAAGTGGGATAACTTCTTCATCCCAACTCCTATGAGATTTATTCAACTTCCTGGTGATTCTCCACCACTTTATGTATCCAAATCAAGCTTCTCACAAAGTGATTCATCCTGGTTTGATTGGAACGACGAAGAAGCTGTGCTATTCCCAAACTGGGAAACTGGAATCACCTGATTTGAAAGTGGGATAACTTCTTCTTCCCAACTCCTATGAGATTTATTCAACTTCCTGGTGATTCTCCACCACTTTATGTATCCAAATCAAGCTTCTTACAAAGTGATTCATCCTGGTTTGATTGGAACGACGAAGAAGCTGTGCTATTCCCAAACTGGGAAACTGGAATCACCTGATTTGAAAGTGGGATAACTTCTTCTTCCCAACTCCTATGAGATTTATTCAACTTCCTGGTGATTCTCCACCACTTTATGTATCCAAATCAAGCTTCTCACAAAGTGATTCATCCTGGTTTGATTGGAACGACGAAGAAGCTGTGCTATTCCCAAACTGGGAAACTGGAATCACCTGATTTGAAAGTGGGATAACTTCTTCATCCCAACTCCTATGAGATTTATTCAACTTCCTGGTGATTCTCCACCACTTTATGTATCCAAATCAAGCTTCTCACAAAGTGATTCATCCTGGTTTGATTGGAACGACGAAGAAGCTGTGCTATTCCCAAACTGGGAAACTGGAATCACCTGATTTGAAAGTGGGATAACTTCTTCTTCCCAACTCCTATGAGATTTATTCAACTTCCTGGTGATTCTCCACCACTTTATGTATCCAAATCAAGCTTCTCACAAAGTGATTCATCCTGGTTTGATTGGAACGACGAAGAAGCTGTGCTATTCCCAAACTGGGAAACTGGAATCACCTGATTTGAAAGTGGGATAACTTCTTCATCCCAACTCCTATGAGATTTATTCAACTTCCTGGTGATTCTCCACCACTTTATGTATCCAAATCAAGCTTCTCACAAAGTGATTCATCCTGGTTTGATTGGAACGACGAAGAAGCTGTGCTATTCCCAAACTGGGAAACTGGAATCACCTGATTTGAAAGTGGGATAACTTCTTCTTCCCAACTCCTATGAGATTTATTCAACTTCCTGGTGATTCTCCACCACTTTATGTATCCAAATCAAGCTTCTCACAAAGTGATTCATCCTGGTTTGATTGGAACGACGAAGAAGCTGTGCTATTCCCAAACTGGGAAACTGGAATCACCTGATTTGAAAGTGGGATAACTTCTTCATCCCAACTCCTATGAGATTTATTCAACTTCCTGGTGATTCTCCACCACTTTATGTATCCAAATCAAGCTTCTCACAAAGTGATTCATCCTGGTTTGATTGGAACGACGAAGAAGCTGTGCTATTCCCAAACTGGGAAACTGGAATCACCTGATTTGAAAGTGGGATAACTTCTTCTTCCCAACTCCTATGAGATTTATTCAACTTCCTGGTGATTCTCCACCACTTTATGTATCCAAATCAAGCTTCTCACAAAGTGATTCATCCTGGTTTGATTGGAACGACGAAGAAGCTGTGCTATTCCCAAACTGGGAAACTGGAATCACCTGATTTGAAAGTGGGATAACTTCTTCATCCCAACTCCTATGAGATTTATTCAACTTCCTGGTGATTCTCCACCACTTTATGTATCCAAATCAAGCTTCTCACAAAGTGATTCATCCTGGTTTGATTGGAACGACGAAGAAGCTGTGCTATTCCCAAACTGGGAAACTGGAATCACCTGATTTGAAAGTGGGATAACTTCTTCATCCCAACTCCTATGAGATTTATTCAACTTCCTGGTGATTCTCCACCACTTTATGTATCCAAATCAAGCTTCTCACAAAGTGATTCATCCTGGTTTGATTGGAACGACGAAGAAGCTGTGCTATTCCCAAACTGGGAAACTGGAATCACCTGATTTGAAAGTGGGATAACTTCTTCATGCCAACTCCTATGAGATTTATTCAACTTCCTGGTGATTCTCCACCACTTTATGTATCCAAATCAAGCTTCTCACAAAGTGATTCATCCTGGTTTGATTGGAACGACGAAGAAGCTGTGCTATTCCCAAACTGGGAAACTGGAATCACCTGATTTGAAAGTGGGATAACTTCTTCATCCCAACTCCTATGAGATTTATTCAACTTCCTGGTGATTCTCCACCACTTTATGTATCCAAATCAAGCTTCTCACAAAGTGATTCATCCTGGTTTGATTGGAACGACGAAGAAGCTGTGCTATTCCCAAACTGGGAAACTGGAATCACCTGATTTGAAAGTGGGATAACTTCTTCATGCCAACTCCTATGAGATTTATTCAACTTCCTGGTGATTCTCCACCACTTTATGTATCCAAATCAAGCTTCTCACAAAGTGATTCATCCTGGTTTGATTGGAACGACGAAGAAGCTGTGCTATTCCCAAACTGGGAAACTGGAATCACCTGATTTGAAAGTGGGATAACTTCTTCATCCCAACTCCTATGAGATTTATTCAACTTCCTGGTGATTCTCCACCACTTTATGTATCCAAATCAAGCTTCTCACAAAGTGATTCATCCTGGTTTGATTGGAACGACGAAGAAGCTGTGCTATTCCCAAACTGGGAAACTGGAATCACCTGATTTGAAAGTGGGATAACTTCTTCATCCCAACTCCTATGAGATTTATTCAACTTCCTGGTGATTCTCCACCACTTTATGTATCCAAATCAAGCTTCTCACAAAGTGATTCATCCTGGTTTGATTGGAACGACGAAGAAGCTGTGCTATTCCCAAACTGGGAAACTGGAATCACCTGATTTGAAAGTGGGATAACTTCTTCATCCCAACTCCTATGAGATTTATTCAACTTCCTGGTGATTCTCCACCACTTTATGTATCCAAATCAAGCTTCTCACAAAGTGATTCATCCTGGTTTGATTGGAACGACGAAGAAGCTGTGCTATTCCCAAACTGGGAAACTGGAATCACCTGATTTGAAAGTGGGATAACTTCTTCTTGCCAACTCCTATGAGATTTATTCAACTTCCTGGTGATTCTCCACCACTTTATGTATCCAAATCAAGCTTCTCACAAAGTGATTCATCCTGGTTTGATTGGAACGACGAAGAAGCTGTGCTATTCCCAAACTGGGAAACTGGAATCACCTGATTTGAAAGTGGGATAACTTCTTCATCCCAACTCCTATGAGATTTATTCAACTTCCTGGTGATTCTCCACCACTTTATGTATCCAAATCAAGCTTCTCACAAAGTGATTCATCCTGGTTTGATTGGAACGACGAAGAAGCTGTGCTATTCCCAAACTGGGAAACTGGAATCACCTGATTTGAAAGTGGGATAACTTCTTCTTCCCAACTCCTATGAGATTTATTCAACTTCCTGGTGATTCTCCACCACTTTATGTATCCAAATCAAGCTTCTCACAAAGTGATTCATCCTGGTTTGATTGGAACGACGAAGAAGCTGTGCTATTCCCAAACTGGGAAACTGGAATCACCTGATTTGAAAGTGGGATAACTTCTTCTTCCCAACTCCTATGAGATTTATTCAACTTCCTGGTGATTCTCCACCACTTTATGTATCCAAATCAAGCTTCTCACAAAGTGATTCATCCTGGTTTGATTGGAACGACGAAGAAGCTGTGCTATTCCCAAACTGGGAAACTGGAATCACCTGATTTGAAAGTGGGATAACTTCTTCTTGCCAACTCCTATGAGATTTATTCAACTTCCTGGTGATTCTCCACCACTTTATGTATCCAAATCAAGCTTCTCACAAAGTGATTCATCCTGGTTTGATTGGAACGACGAAGAAGCTGTGCTATTCCCAAACTGGGAAACTGGAATCACCTGATTTGAAAGTGGGATAACTTCTTCATCCCAACTCCTATGAGATTTATTCAACTTCCTGGTGATTCTCCACCACTTTATGTATCCAAATCAAGCTTCTCACAAAGTGATTCATCCTGGTTTGATTGGAACGACGAAGAAGCTGTGCTATTCCCAAACTGGGAAACTGGAATCACCTGATTTGAAAGTGGGATAACTTCTTCATCCCAACTCCTATGAGATTTATTCAACTTCCTGGTGATTCTCCACCACTTTATGTATCCAAATCAAGCTTCTCACAAAGTGATTCATCCTGGTTTGATTGGAACGACGAAGAAGCTGTGCTATTCCCAAACTGGGAAACTGGAATCACCTGATTTGAAAGTGGGATAACTTCTTCTTGCCAACTCCTATGAGATTTATTCAACTTCCTGGTGATTCTCCACCACTTTATGTATCCAAATCAAGCTTCTCACAAAGTGATTCATCCTGGTTTGATTGGAACGACGAAGAAGCTGTGCTATTCCCAAACTGGGAAACTGGAATCACCTGATTTGAAAGTGGGATAACTTCTTCATCCCAACTCCTATGAGATTTATTCAACTTCCTGGTGATTCTCCACCACTTTATGTATCCAAATCAAGCTTCTCACAAAGTGATTCATCCTGGTTTGATTGGAACGACGAAGAAGCTGTGCTATTCCCAAACTGGGAAACTGGAATCACCTGATTTGAAAGTGGGATAACTTCTTCATCCCAACTCCTATGAGATTTATTCAACTTCCTGGTGATTCTCCACCACTTTATGTATCCAAATCAAGCTTCTCACAAAGTGATTCATCCTGGTTTGATTGGAACGACGAAGAAGCTGTGCTATTCCCAAACTGGGAAACTGGAATCACCTGATTTGAAAGTGGGATAACTTCTTCATCCCAACTCCTATGAGATTTATTCAACTTCCTGGTGATTCTCCACCACTTTATGTATCCAAATCAAGCTTCTCACAAAGTGATTCATCCTGGTTTGATTGGAACGACGAAGAAGCTGTGCTATTCCCAAACTGGGAAACTGGAATCACCTGATTTGAAAGTGGGATAACTTCTTCTTCCCAACTCCTATGAGATTTATTCAACTTCCTGGTGATTCTCCACCACTTTATGTATCCAAATCAAGCTTCTCACAAAGTGATTCATCCTGGTTTGATTGGAACGACGAAGAAGCTGTGCTATTCCCAAACTGGGAAACTGGAATCACCTGATTTGAAAGTGGGATAACTTCTTCATCCCAACTCCTATGAGATTTATTCAACTTCCTGGTGATTCTCCACCACTTTATGTATCCAAATCAAGCTTCTCACAAAGTGATTCATCCTGGTTTGATTGGAACGACGAAGAAGCTGTGCTATTCCCAAACTGGGAAACTGGAATCACCTGATTTGAAAGTGGGATAACTTCTTCTTGCCAACTCCTATGAGATTTATTCAACTTCCTGGTGATTCTCCACCACTTTATGTATCCAAATCAAGCTTCTCACAAAGTGATTCATCCTGGTTTGATTGGAACGACGAAGAAGCTGTGCTATTCCCAAACTGGGAAACTGGAATCACCTGATTTGAAAGTGGGATAACTTCTTCATCCCAACTCCTATGAGATTTATTCAACTTCCTGGTGATTCTCCACCACTTTATGTATCCAAATCAAGCTTCTCACAAAGTGATTCATCCTGGTTTGATTGGAACGACGAAGAAGCTGTGCTATTCCCAAACTGGGAAACTGGAATCACCTGATTTGAAAGTGGGATAACTTCTTCTTCCCAACTCCTATGAGATTTATTCAACTTCCTGGTGATTCTCCACCACTTTATGTATCCAAATCAAGCTTCTCACAAAGTGATTCATCCTGGTTTGATTGGAACGACGAAGAAGCTGTGCTATTCCCAAACTGGGAAACTGGAATCACCTGATTTGAAAGTGGGATAACTTCTTCTCCCAACTCCTATGAGATTTATTCAACTTCCTGGTGATTCTCCACCACTTTATGTATCCAAATCAAGCTTCTTACAAAGTGATTCATCCTGGTTTGATTGGAACGACGAAGAAGCTGTGCTATTCCCAAACTGGGAAACTGGAATCACCTGATTTGAAAGTGGGATAACTTCTTCTTCCCAACTCCTATGAGATTTATTCAACTTCCTGGTGATTCTCCACCACTTTATGTATCCAAATCAAGCTTCTCACAAAGTGATTCATCCTGGTTTGATTGGAACGACGAAGAAGCTGTGCTATTCCCAAACTGGGAAACTGGAATCACCTGATTTGAAAGTGGGATAACTTCTTCATCCCAACTCCTATGAGATTTATTCAACTTCCTGGTGATTCTCCACCACTTTATGTATCCAAATCAAGCTTCTCACAAAGTGATTCATCCTGGTTTGATTGGAACGACGAAGAAGCTGTGCTATTCCCAAACTGGGAAACTGGAATCACCTGATTTGAAAGTGGGATAACTTCTTCTTCCCAACTCCTATGAGATTTATTCAACTTCCTGGTGATTCTCCACCACTTTATGTATCCAAATCAAGCTTCTTACAAAGTGATTCATCCTGGTTTGATTGGAACGACGAAGAAGCTGTGCTATTCCCAAACTGGGAAACTGGAATCACCTGATTTGAAAGTGGGATAACTTCTTCATCCCAACTCCTATGAGATTTATTCAACTTCCTGGTGATTCTCCACCACTTTATGTATCCAAATCAAGCTTCTCACAAAGTGATTCATCCTGGTTTGATTGGAACGACGAAGAAGCTGTGCTATTCCCAAACTGGGAAACTGGAATCACCTGATTTGAAAGTGGGATAACTTCTTCTTCCCAACTCCTATGAGATTTATTCAACTTCCTGGTGATTCTCCACCACTTTATGTATCCAAATCAAGCTTCTCACAAAGTGATTCATCCTGGTTTGATTGGAACGACGAAGAAGCTGTGCTATTCCCAAACTGGGAAACTGGAATCACCTGATTTGAAAGTGGGATAACTTCTTCATCCCAACTCCTATGAGATTTATTCAACTTCCTGGTGATTCTCCACCACTTTATGTATCCAAATCAAGCTTCTTACAAAGTGATTCATCCTGGTTTGATTGGAACGACGAAGAAGCTGTGCTATTCCCAAACTGGGAAACTGGAATCACCTGATTTGAAAGTGGGATAACTTCTTCTTCCCAACTCCTATGAGATTTATTCAACTTCCTGGTGATTCTCCACCACTTTATGTATCCAAATCAAGCTTCTCACAAAGTGATTCATCCTGGTTTGATTGGAACGACGAAGAAGCTGTGCTATTCCCAAACTGGGAAACTGGAATCACCTGATTTGAAAGTGGGATAACTTCTTCATCCCAACTCCTATGAGATTTATTCAACTTCCTGGTGATTCTCCACCACTTTATGTATCCAAATCAAGCTTCTCACAAAGTGATTCATCCTGGTTTGATTGGAACGACGAAGAAGCTGTGCTATTCCCAAACTGGGAAACTGGAATCACCTGATTTGAAAGTGGGATAACTTCTTCTTCCCAACTCCTATGAGATTTATTCAACTTCCTGGTGATTCTCCACCACTTTATGTATCCAAATCAAGCTTCTTACAAAGTGATTCATCCTGGTTTGATTGGAACGACGAAGAAGCTGTGCTATTCCCAAACTGGGAAACTGGAATCACCTGATTTGAAAGTGGGATAACTTCTTCTTCCCAACTCCTATGAGATTTATTCAACTTCCTGGTGATTCTCCACCACTTTATGTATCCAAATCAAGCTTCTCACAAAGTGATTCATCCTGGTTTGATTGGAACGACGAAGAAGCTGTGCTATTCCCAAACTGGGAAACTGGAATCACCTGATTTGAAAGTGGGATAACTTCTTCATCCCAACTCCTATGAGATTTATTCAACTTCCTGGTGATTCTCCACCACTTTATGTATCCAAATCAAGCTTCTCACAAAGTGATTCATCCTGGTTTGATTGGAACGACGAAGAAGCTGTGCTATTCCCAAACTGGGAAACTGGAATCACCTGATTTGAAAGTGGGATAACTTCTTCTTCCCAACTCCTATGAGATTTATTCAACTTCCTGGTGATTCTCCACCACTTTATGTATCCAAATCAAGCTTCTTACAAAGTGATTCATCCTGGTTTGATTGGAACGACGAAGAAGCTGTGCTATTCCCAAACTGGGAAACTGGAATCACCTGATTTGAAAGTGGGATAACTTCTTCTTCCCAACTCCTATGAGATTTATTCAACTTCCTGGTGATTCTCCACCACTTTATGTATCCAAATCAAGCTTCTCACAAAGTGATTCATCCTGGTTTGATTGGAACGACGAAGAAGCTGTGCTATTCCCAAACTGGGAAACTGGAATCACCTGATTTGAAAGTGGGATAACTTCTTCTTGCCAACTCCTATGAGATTTATTCAACTTCCTGGTGATTCTCCACCACTTTATGTATCCAAATCAAGCTTCTCACAAAGTGATTCATCCTGGTTTGATTGGAACGACGAAGAAGCTGTGCTATTCCCAAACTGGGAAACTGGAATCACCTGATTTGAAAGTGGGATAACTTCTTCATCCCAACTCCTATGAGATTTATTCAACTTCCTGGTGATTCTCCACCACTTTATGTATCCAAATCAAGCTTCTCACAAAGTGATTCATCCTGGTTTGATTGGAACGACGAAGAAGCTGTGCTATTCCCAAACTGGGAAACTGGAATCACCTGATTTGAAAGTGGGATAACTTCTTCTTCCCAACTCCTATGAGATTTATTCAACTTCCTGGTGATTCTCCACCACTTTATGTATCCAAATCAAGCTTCTCACAAAGTGATTCATCCTGGTTTGATTGGAACGACGAAGAAGCTGTGCTATTCCCAAACTGGGAAACTGGAATCACCTGATTTGAAAGTGGGATAACTTCTTCATCCCAACTCCTATGAGATTTATTCAACTTCCTGGTGATTCTCCACCACTTTATGTATCCAAATCAAGCTTCTCACAAAGTGATTCATCCTGGTTTGATTGGAACGACGAAGAAGCTGTGCTATTCCCAAACTGGGAAACTGGAATCACCTGATTTGAAAGTGGGATAACTTCTTCTTGCCAACTCCTATGAGATTTATTCAACTTCCTGGTGATTCTCCACCACTTTATGTATCCAAATCAAGCTTCTCACAAAGTGATTCATCCTGGTTTGATTGGAACGACGAAGAAGCTGTGCTATTCCCAAACTGGGAAACTGGAATCACCTGATTTGAAAGTGGGATAACTTCTTCATCCCAACTCCTATGAGATTTATTCAACTTCCTGGTGATTCTCCACCACTTTATGTATCCAAATCAAGCTTCTCACAAAGTGATTCATCCTGGTTTGATTGGAACGACGAAGAAGCTGTGCTATTCCCAAACTGGGAAACTGGAATCACCTGATTTGAAAGTGGGATAACTTCTTCTTCCCAACTCCTATGAGATTTATTCAACTTCCTGGTGATTCTCCACCACTTTATGTATCCAAATCAAGCTTCTCACAAAGTGATTCATCCTGGTTTGATTGGAACGACGAAGAAGCTGTGCTATTCCCAAACTGGGAAACTGGAATCACCTGATTTGAAAGTGGGATAACTTCTTCATCCCAACTCCTATGAGATTTATTCAACTTCCTGGTGATTCTCCACCACTTTATGTATCCAAATCAAGCTTCTCACAAAGTGATTCATCCTGGTTTGATTGGAACGACGAAGAAGCTGTGCTATTCCCAAACTGGGAAACTGGAATCACCTGATTTGAAAGTGGGATAACTTCTTCTTGCCAACTCCTATGAGATTTATTCAACTTCCTGGTGATTCTCCACCACTTTATGTATCCAAATCAAGCTTCTCACAAAGTGATTCATCCTGGTTTGATTGGAACGACGAAGAAGCTGTGCTATTCCCAAACTGGGAAACTGGAATCACCTGATTTGAAAGTGGGATAACTTCTTCATCCCAACTCCTATGAGATTTATTCAACTTCCTGGTGATTCTCCACCACTTTATGTATCCAAATCAAGCTTCTCACAAAGTGATTCATCCTGGTTTGATTGGAACGACGAAGAAGCTGTGCTATTCCCAAACTGGGAAACTGGAATCACCTGATTTGAAAGTGGGATAACTTCTTCTTCCAACTCCTATGAGATTTATTCAACTTCCTGGTGATTCTCCACCACTTTATGTATCCAAATCAAGCTTCTCACAAAGTGATTCATCCTGGTTTGATTGGAACGACGAAGAAGCTGTGCTATTCCCAAACTGGGAAACTGGAATCACCTGATTTGAAAGTGGGATAACTTCTTCTTCCCAACTCCTATGAGATTTATTCAACTTCCTGGTGATTCTCCACCACTTTATGTATTCAAATTGAGAGTTTTATAGGATTTATGTGAGAGTTTAAGGAAGATTTGTGAAGAGATTAGAGAAGAACTAGGTTGAACCGTGAGAGAGAGAGAGAGATTGACAAAGAGAATAATAGAGAACTCTTTTCCCTTGAATAATTTGTTTATGGGAACAACCCATTTATAGAATTCATACAGCAAGATGTCGACATTAAGGAAACAATAAACAAAGAAGTTAAGACAGAGGAGAGATGGGCAAAGTGGTCCTGGATAGTGACAGGTCCTAACGGGTGGGAAGACTTTGAATCCTTAACCAGACCCGTGACCTGCACTCTCAACGGTTCCCCACTTCCCTTAGGCGATTCCAAACATTCTTCTTGCCTTCTTCTCTTCTACATCAGTCACTCTTATGTCTTGCACTCCAAGTTAGGGTTGTCTTGTACGGACAGACTTGTCTAGCAAGGTAAGTTGAGTGATTGCTTGATCCGGATGTAATTGTTCCCCTCTTGCTTCTTACTTCATTCTCCTCTCTTTATTGCTTCATGTCAACACTCCCCCTCAAGCTTGACAGTGGTGATTGTCAAGCTTGGAAACCATGAAGCATTCCCTCATTAAAACCTTTACTTGGAAAAACCACTTGGGATAAAAACCAAGCAAAGGAAAAAGAGTAGAATACTCCATGGTGAGGGGATTATTGACATGGGAGGTTTATGAGTCCAAGTCTTGGAAGAATGGACTCACAAACTTTGCTACTGGCCGCCTTGGTGAAGATGTCAGCCAGCTGATCCTCACTTCTTGTATAACATGGGAGAATCACTTGCTGCTCTACTGCTTGTCTTACCTTGTGGCAGTCCACTTCTATGTGTTTTGTCCTCTCATGGAAGACTGAGTTGGATGCAATGTGTATTGCGGCTTGGTTGTCACAATGCATGGTCATGGGAGTTTTGATCTCAATTCCCAAGTCGCCTAGAAGCCCTTTTATCCAGATAAGCTCACTGGTTAGCTTCCTCATTGATCTGTACTCTGCTTCTGCACTAGAGCAAGACACTACCTTCTGTTTCTTGCTCTTCCAAGTGACCAGATTTCCTCCAATGAATGTACAATAGCCGGTGGTTGATCTTCTGTCTATTCTGTCCCCAGCCCAATCTGCATCACAGTATCCTATCACCTCAGTGTTCTTGTTGCAAGCCATCCATACACCCTGACCTGGTGCCTCTCTCAAGTATCTTAGTATCCTCTCCACCATGTTCCAGTGATGAACCTTGGGAGTTTGCATATGTTGGCTTACTTGATTAACTGCAAAGCACACATCTGGCCGAGTGATGGTTAGATAGATCAGCTTCCCAACCATCCGTCTATATTGTTTGACATCTTCAAATGGAGTATCTTCATACTCCCCCTCTCGCAATACCTTGTAACCTTCTTCAAGTGGTGTCTTGGCTTGTCTTCCTCCAAGATCTCCTGCCTCCTTTAAGATGTCCAGGGTATACTTTCTTTGGGACATGAACAATCCTTCCTTTGATCTGCACATCTCAATGCCGAGGAAGTACTTCAGTTCTCCTAGGTCTTTGATATCAAATGCGGCTTTAAGAAAGGTCTTGGTTGAACTGATCCCCTCCTTGTCACAACCAGTGATGATGATATCATCCACATAGACTAGAATCACAACAATCCCTTGCTTGCTGGTGAGAGTGAAGAGTGTGTGATCCGCTTGAGACTTCACAAAGCCTCTCCCATTCAGTGTAGTGCTCAGCTTGTGATACCAAGCTCTTGGTGATTGTTTCAAACCATATATGGCTTTTCTGAGTCTGAGTACATTCCCTGGTTTCACCATCTCTTCCATTCCCGGCGGTGGTCTCATATATACCTCATCTTCTAGTTCACCTTGCAAGAAGGCATTCTTCACATCCATTTGCCAAAGATCCCACTCTTGATTTACTGCCAATGAAAGGATAATCCGGATTGTGTGAAGCTTGGCCACTGGTGCAAAGGTGTCTAGATAGTCTTCTCCATAAACTTGTGTGTATCCTCTTGCTACCAATCTGGTCTTTTTTCTTTCTGGCTTTCCATTTGCAAGATACTTGATAGTGTGTATGAGTCTGCTGGTCACGGCTTTCTTTCCTTTTGGAAGCTCTGTCTCATACCAGGTGTTGTTCCTCTCCATGGCTCCCATTTCATCATTCACTGATTCCCTCCATTCATCATCTTCCATAGCTTCTGCATATGTTCTTGGTATCCATTCCTGATCCAATGAGCCCACAAAGGCTTGATGTTCTTCTGGATAGTGAGCTAGGGAGCACACGCCACTGGGTGGGTGAGCTACTGCCTCTGCATTGAAGTAGACTCTGGTGTTGTTCCAGTTTGAAGCCGGCTTCTTGATCCTAGTACTTCTCCTAAGTACTGGCTGATCATTTTCATTCTGAGTGCCTTCTCCACCTTCCAAGTTCTGATTCTGATCCTCCACTTCCTCCTTATTAGATTTGGTGATTTAAAGAGTGATTAAGTCTAATCTGAGAATTAAAGAGATTGGAGATTAAGAACAAGAGAGAGACTTAAGAGAGAGAGACTCAAAACTCCATTAATTAATAAAGATGAGGTTTACAACATACTTATATGAGAGAGACAATCAAATTCGAAATCAATCAGATAAGGTAGAGGTTCAGGGCATGTGTAGTCAAAGAGAGCCATCCAAAAGCAGCCAATGGGAGTCTTCACATGCTTGATCCCTTTGGCATCTTTTACTAGATGCTGTCTACTTTACAGCCTGTCTCCAGCCTCTCTAGCTGTGAGGAAACCTTATCCAGACTGTTCCTCCCTTATCCATACAGCTCTTGGTCGTGGCTTACTCTCCAATGTGAGCCAAGGTAACTTTCCAAGCTTTACCTTAGTTACCACAGTAAAACCAAAGTTACTGTGGTAACTCCAAAGTTACTGTCTGTCTCAATCCTCTTCCTCTCTCAATATATCAACTCTTTATTCTCTCATCTCAACACTCCCCCTCAAGCTTGACCATGTGGAACAAGTCAAGCTTGGAAGGACCATGAGATCTCCCTCATTAAAACCTCATTAAAGAAAACCCATTGGGACAAAACCTTAATGAGGAAAAAGAGTAGAGATCACATGATCAGGAGAGTGTATAGACTAGCCCTTAGGCGAGAGATCAATGAGTCCTAACCTGATGTGTATGGACTCCATTGTCTTTTGCCTTGCTGCCTTTGTGAACACATCTGCTAACTGATCCTCACTCCGAGTATAACAAGGTAGAATCACCCCAAGAATCATCATCTGCCTCACCTTGTGACAATCAACCTCAATGTGCTTTGTTCTCTCATGGAACACAGAATTAGATGCAATGTGGATAGCTGCTTGATTATCACAATGCATTGTCATTGGCGTTGCTTGAATAATCTCCAGATGCTTCAAAATCCCTTTTATCCACACTAGCTCATTTGTAAGCTTCAGCATTGCTCTATACTCGGCCTCAGCACTGGAACAAGACACTACCTTCTGCTTCTTACTCTTCCAAGTGACCAAGTTACCACCAATGAATGTACAATAGCCTGTGGTTGATCTTCTGTCTGCTCGGTCCCCAGCCCAATCTGCATCACAGTAGCCTACAACCTCAGTACTCTTGTTACATCCCATCCATACTCCAAGACCAGTAGTTCCATTCAGATACATCAAGATCCTTTCCACCATCCGCCAGTGGTGCTCCTTAGGAACTTGCATGTGTTGACTGACTTGATTCACCGCAAAGCACACATCAGGTCTAGTAATGGTAAGATAAATCAACTTCCCCACTAGCTTCCTATACAGCTTAGGATCATGGAATGGCTTGCTATCCTCAATCTCCCCCTCACGTGGAACCTTGTAACCATCCTCCATTGGCATCTTGGCTGTCTTTCCTCCATAGGCATCTGCTCCCTTCAAGAGATCAATCACATACTTCCTTTGAGACATAAACAATCCTTCCTTTGATCTGCATATCTCAATCCCAAGAAAATACTTCATTTCCCCCAAGTCTTTAATCTCAAAGCTTGCCTTGAGATACTCCTTTGTAGCCTTGATGCCTTCCTTATCACTGCCTGTGATGATGATATCATCCACATACACAAGCAATACCACAATACCAGATGAGGTGGTTAGGGTAAAGAGAGTGTGATCCAATTCTGACTTTCTGAACCCTCTCCCATTCAGTGTAGTACTCAACTTGTTGTACCACGCCCTTGGAGACTGCTTGAGACCATAGATAGCTTTCCTCAACCTCAACACATTACCCTTCTTTACTAGATGTTCAAGACCTGGTGGTGGATGCATGTATACTTCATCTTCCAACTCTCCTTGAAGGAATGCATTCTTCACATCCATTTGCCACAAATCCCACTCAAGATTCACAGCTAAAGATAATACAATCCTGATAGTATGAAGTTTAGCCACAGGAGCAAAGGTCTCAACATAGTCCTCACCATATGTCTGAGTAAATCCTCTTGCCACCAACCTAGACTTGCGCCTCTCTATTCTTCCATCAGGATGAAACTTGATTGTGAACACCCATTTACTAGTCACTGCCTTCTTCCCTTTAGGCAGCTCACTCTCATACCATGTTTCATTCTTAATCATGGCTCCGGACTCATCAGCAACTGAATCTCTCCACTCCTTTAAAGCCATAGCTTCTTCATATGTCCTTGGAATATAGCTCTCATCCAAGCTTACTGTGAAGGCTGTATGCTCGTCCGGAAACTCTGCAAAGGAACACATAGCTTGAGAAGGATGCTCCACAGCCTGGGCATTGTAGTACACTCTCGTGTTTACCCAGTTGGAAGCATCTCTCTTCACCCTTGTGCTCCTCCTTAGCTCCTGAACTTGTTCTTCTTGTGGCTCTTGCCCATCTTCACTTGATTGAGCACCACTCTCATTTGACCCATCTCCTTCACTAGACTGAGTACCACTCTCATCTGAGCCAGTAGACTCTCTTTGCCCATCTCCACTAGACTGAGCACCACTCTCTACTTCCTGTGTCACCTCTTGATTATGCTGGCCTGAATCTTGATTTTGCACTTGCTCATGAGATTCAGTTCCATTCCCCCTCTCATGATCAAGAGGAGTTGTTCTTTCAGCTTCACTAGTCGGATTGGAAGACTCTCTTCTTCCAGATTCCTGATCCTGGGATAACCCTATCCCTAGCTTCTCCAACAGCACCCTCAGTGTTGTTGCTCTATCAGATGGAGCTTGAGACAAATCCTTCAGATTTTCCCACTCCTTTTCTTCATAATACCCTTTTGATTCAATAAACTTCACTTCTCTAGATACCATCACTCTCCTTGCTTCAGGATCATAGCACTTGTATCCCTTCTGAGTGATAGAGTATCCAATGAACATAGCCTTAGTGCTCTTTGCCTCCAGCTTGTTTCTCTGTTCTCCTGGAGTCATGACATAGCATACACACCCAAATACTCGTAGGTGATCAATAAAAGGCTTGCTCTTATTCAGCACCTCAAATGGAGACAGATTCTTCAGTATCTTGGTTGGGACCCGGTTGATGAGATAGCAAGCAGTCTGTACAGCATCTCCCCAAAAACGTTTTGGGACATTTGCATGAAACATCATCGACCTAGCAACCTCCATCAAGTGCCTATTCTTCCTCTCAGCTACACCATTCTGCTGTGGTGTGTAGGGACAACTGGTCTGATGCACAATCCCATGCTTGGCTAGATGACTCTTGAAGGCATTGCTGATGTATTCACCTCCGTTGTCTGATCTCAGTACCTTCACAGTAGCATTGTATTGATTAGATACATATGCTTGGAAGTTCATAAACGCTTCTAGCACCTTATCTTTAGATGGAAGCAATGTGAGCCATGTATACTTAGACTTCTCATCAATGAATGTCACAAAGTATTTATGGCTGTCTCTAGACATGCATGGAGCGGTCCACACATCCGAGTGAACTAGATCAAAGCAATGCTCATAAGTAGTCTTAGATGTTGGGAAAACAGTCCTACAATGCTTTCCTAATATGCATGCTTCACAATCCAAGTGATTGAATGACATATTAGGGATTATCAATTCAATGGCACGAGCATGAGGATGTCCTAATCTAGCATGCCAAGTAATACTATCAATCTTCTCAGCAGTACTACTCAAGCAAATAGAATCAAAGGGATTAGAGGTCTTAGCCAAGTCGAGGTGGTATAGCTGATTTTTGCTGTCTCCTCTGCCAATGACTCTCCCAGTCTTCAAATCTTGAAACTCAACTTCATCAGGTCTGAATACTACTTGACAATCAAGATCAATGGTAGCTTTCTTCACAGATAATAGATTTGAAGTGAACTGAGGCATGTAGAAGGCAGCCGTGTCCTTCTCAAACAGTTTGAGCTTTCCCACTCCTTCTATTGGGATCATAGCACCATTAGCTATCCTAACACTCCCTGTTGCAGCCTTGATCTCACTTATAAGCCTCCTATCACTGATCATATGATGACTTGCTCCAGAATCAATCACCATGGGTTTAGAAGCTCCGGATTGTATAGCATGCTTCTTGCTTGCTGCTAAGGCTTGTACATGTTCCATGAACACTCTCCATTCCTTCCTGGTGATGCGATCATCAGCTCCACTCCCTTTCTCCTGCTCTCTTAACACCCCACTGTCTTCTACTGATTCCCCCATGTAGGCTGAGTAAGAACACTCTCCCACAACTCTCTTTCTACCCTTTCCTATGTTGATAGAAGCTTTGGATAGCATTCTGCACCTTCTCTTCTTCCGGAAGCCCTCACTCCTACTCCCGGTTAGCCTCCATGAGCCCTCACTCCTACTCATGGTTAGCTTCTGGAAGCTCTCACTCCTACTCCCAGTTGGCTTCCATGAGCTCTCACTCCTACTCATGGTTAGCCTCTCATCATCTCTCATTATCTCATACGCCCTTCTTATAAGCCCACAAATCTCTTCCATTTCCGGAAGCTGTTCCCCTCTTAGAACCATCTCTACCAGCCACCCATATGATGACTCCATGCTCGCCAAGAGCTTCAAGACCGTCTCTTGCTCTTGTGTAGTATCCCCATCCACATGGGATCTCAACCCTTGTAGTTCAACCCACAAATGTTGTAGCTTCCTCACATGGTTATTGAACTCTTCTCTTCCTGGTTTACCTCCACTAATCACCTTCTTGACTTCATACACTCTCCTAAGACTGATCTTGTTCTCATAAACATCTTCAATCTTCTCAAGCAGTGTACTTTCTTCAAGACTAAAGCAATTTCCACTTGTTTCTCTTGCTGTCTGATCTTTCTCAGCAGCTTTACCCTTCAAAGACTCTTCCTTCTCATGGTTTCTCCAAACTCCACACCTCTTCAGAGTCGTTTTCATTTGTGAGAACCACCCCCACTCATTCCCTCTCTCTTCCTTCTCTTCACGCCTTGCTGAACCACAAGCTAGACCCATCTTCTGACCTTGTCAAACACCTAAAGGGACTCCCTTGAAGCTGACTCTCCAAAAGAAACACCAACAGACACAAACTTGACTTTTAAAGGATCTAGCTCTTGAAAAATCTCAAGAACTCTCAAGAACACTCAAGAACACTCAAGAACATTTAGAAAAACGAAATCACTCTCTCCTTTTAAAGGAACCTGGCTCTGATACCATATTAGATTTGGTGATTTAAAGAGTGATTAAGTCTAATCTGAGAATTAAAGAGATTGGAGATTAAGAACAAGAGAGAGACTTAAGAGAGAGACTCAAAACTCCATTAATTAATAAAGATGAGGTTTACAACATACTTATATGAGAGAGACAATCAAATTCGAAATCAATCAGATAAGGTAGAGGTTCAGGGCATGTGTAGTCAAAGAGAGCCATCCAAAAGCAGCCAATGGGAGTCTTCACATGCTTGATCCTTTGGCATCTTTTACTAGATGCTGTCTACTTTACAGCCTGTCTCCAGCCTCTCTAGTGTGAGGAAACCTTATCCAGACTGTTCCTCCCTTATCCATACAGCTCTTGGTCGTGGCTTACTCTCCAATGTGAGCCAAGGTAACTTTCCAAGCTTTACCTTAGTTACCACAGTAAAACCAAAGTTACTGTGGTAACTCCAAAGTTACTGTCTGTCTCAATCTCTTCCTCTCTCAATATATCAACTCTTTATTCTCTCATCTCAACACTCCTCTTGGTCATGGTGCTCTTCTTGATCATGAACTTCCTCAGATACAGGTGGTTCACCCTGATTTCCCCCCTCAGGATCAAGGGGAGCAGCTTCTTGGATCTCAACTTCATCTGTAGTTGTCTCGGTTTGCTCTTCAGACCGGCTTGATCCTCCCACATTATCTGATCCTGCTTGTCCCGGCTCTTCCATAGGTAAGCTGACCCCAAGTCTCCTCATGACTTGTCTGAGATTGGCTGCTCTATCTGATGCGGATTGAGACAAGTTCTCCAGCTCATTCCAATCCTTGTTGTTGTAGTACCCTCTGGTTTCTACAAACTTCACATCTCTAGATACCAAGACTCTCCTAGTCTCTGGTTCATAGCACTTATAGCCCTTCTGGTTTGGTGAATACCCAATGAACATAGCTCTTGTGCTCTTAGCCTCCAGTTTGTTCCTCAGTTCTCCTGGTTTCAAAACAAAACAAAGGCACCCAAACACACGCATATGATCAATAGATGGTTTAGCTTTGTTCAATACCTCAAATGGAGAGCAGTCTTGTAGAACTCTGGTAGGAATGCGGTTGATCAGGTAGCATGCAGTTAGGACCGCATCACCCCAAAAGCTCTTTGGGACACTAGTATGGAACATCATGCTCCTAGTGACCTCCATGAGATGCCTGTTCTTCCTCTCGGCCACACCATTTGTTGGGGAGTGTATGGACAGCTGGTTTGATGAATCACACCTTGTTTGGCTAGATGAGCTTTGAATGCATTGCTGGTGTACTCTCCTCCATTATCTGATCTCAAAATCTTAACTTTGGCATTATAATGGTTAGAGACATATGTTTCAAAGTTTATAAATGCATCTAAGACCCTATCCTTTGATTGTAAGAGAGTGATCCATGTGTACTTGGATTTCTCATCAATAAAGGTCACAAAATACTTGTGATGTTCTCTAGAAAGACATGGAGCTGTCCATACATCCGAGTGGATTAAATCAAAGCAGTGTTCATAGATTGTACTAGACTTGGGAAATACAGTTTTGCAATGTTTTCCTAAGATACAAGCTTCACAATCTTGCTGGAATGAAATACTAGGCAACATGATGTTCAAGGCACGAGAATGAGGATGTCCTAATCTAGCATGCCACATTACATCTTTAGGGAAATTAAAACTTGAATTGAAAGCAACAGATAGATCGGATGCAAGCTTAGTGTCTTCTAGCAAGTACAGGTTTCCCTTGCTCACACCTTTGCCAAGCAACCTACATGAGTCAATATCCTGAAAGTAGACATCATCAGGCGTAAATATAACATTGCAATTCAAGTCATTGGTCACCCTTTTCACAGATAATAGATTAGAAGTGAAACTAGGCATGTAGAAAGCTTTGGATTCTTTCTCAAATAATTTAAGTTCCCCTATGCCTTTAATTGGAACCTTGTTACCATCAGCTATCATAACATTTCCTACTGCAGGAGTGATATTTTTAATCAAATTTAAATCACTAATCATGTGATGAGAGGCTCCTGAGTCTATGACTAAGGGTTTAACTCTATCAGATTCATGAGCAACTTGAAACGCCGTGAATAAACTCCTAGGCAATTGATATGATGCACTAAGGGAGGAACCAAGAGTTTTACCAGACTCCTTGAGAGCTTTGATGAGTGCCTCAATGTCAGATTTCTTGATGGACTCATCCTGGTTTCCCTTGCCCTCATGAGTGCGGTAGGCCGTGGAAGCTTCTCCTACATCACCTGAGTAGTTTGCCCGACCATCAGTCTTGAACTTAGCCGGTTTGAGGTGTGGGTGAAGTATCCAGCACTTGTCCTTGCCGTGACCCTTCCTCTTGCAATGATCACACACCCACACTTTCTTTTCCTCCGGCTTGTAGTACCCTTTGTTGGCTACTCCGGCAGGTTTGCTCTCGGCTCCTTCAGCTTGATTGGCCATCACTAGCTCTCCCTTTCTCTTAAAGAGACCCACTGAGCCGTGCTCCTTCTGAATCTCAGCACACACTTCATCTAGAGATGGAAGCTCCTTGTTCCTCAGTATGTGCCTAATAAGGTCATCATACCCTGGGTTGAGAGTGAGCAGCAAGGCAAAGACCTTATCTTGCTCCCTTCTTTCATGTAGAACATCCGGATCAACTGTTGCGGGTCTGAGCATCTCTAGCTCAGCCCATAGAGACCGGAACTTCCCAAAATGAGCATCAAAGTCTGTGTCCTCTTGACTTAGAGAATTGATTGCTCCTTTTACTTCATACACCTTGCTGATGTTGGATTTGTTGGCATACACCTTCTTGAGAGTATCCCACAGCTCCTTGGAAGTTTCACAGAATGCATAAGCCTCTTGGAGAGAAGGGGCGAGGCTATTCTGGATGATAGACAACACCATGAGGTCCTCCTGACCTTTCTTCTTATCCCCAGCATCCGCAACCACCACTTCTTTGCCATCCTCTCCTAGGACAGTCTTCTTGGTGGGGCGGCCTTCTTCAACAATCTCCCAAAGACCTCTGCCTCCGAGAGCTGTTTTGGCAAGTCTTGCCCATGTCAGGTAGTTAGGACCCTTGAGAGTAACTGGTATCATTACCATCTTTGGGTTCTCGGAGGTATCCATCAAGAGAGAAAGAGAAACGAAAGTTTTGGATGAACTTTGCTACTTTTGGCAAATTCTGGAAATGAGATTGAAGAACACCTCAAGAACAGGATGAACTTTGCCAAAAATAGAAATAAAACACAGAGAGTTCGCGGAAGAAAAAGAGATTTAGGTCTCAAGAGCACAGCTGCTCTGATACCATGAGAGTTTTATAGGATTTATGTGAGAGTTTAAGGAAGATTTGTGAAGAGATTAGAGAAGAACTAGGTTGAACCGTGAGAGAGAGAGAGAGATTGACAAAGAGAATAATAGAGAACTCTTTTCCCTTGAATGATTTGTTTATGGGAACAACCCATTTATAGAATTCATACAGCAAGATGTCGACATTAAGGAAACAATAAACAAAGAAGTTAAGACAGAGGAGAGATGGGCAAAGTGGTCCTGGATAGTGACAGGTCCTAACGGGTGGGAAGACTTTGAATCCTTAACCAGACCCGTGACCTGCACTCTCAACGGTTCCCCACTTCCCTTAGGCGATTCCAAACATTCTTCTTGCCTTCTTCTCTTCTACATCAGTCACTCTTATGTCTTGCTCTCCAAGGTAGGGTTGTCTTGTACGGACAGACTTGTCTAGCAAGGTAAGTTGAGTGATTGCTTGATCCGGATGTAATTGTTCCCCTCTTGCTTCTTACTTCATTCTCCTCTCTTTATTGCTTCATGTCAACAAAGCTTCTCACAAAGTGATTCATCCTGGTTTGATTGGAACGACGAAGAAGCTGTCCTATTCCCAAACTTGGAAACTGGAATCACCTGATTTGAAAGTGGGATAACTTCTTCTTGACAACTCCTATGAGATTTAGTCAACTTCCTGGTGATTCTCCACCACTTTATGTATCCAAATCAAGCTTCTCACAAAGTGATTCATCCTGGTTTGATTGGAACGACGAAGAAGCTGTGCTATTCCCAAACTGGGAAACTGGAATCACCTGATTTGAAAGTGGGATAACTTCTTCATCCCAACTCCTATGAGATTTATTCAACTTCCTGGTGATTCTCCACCACTTTATGTATCCAAATCAAGCTTCTCACAAAGTGATTCATCCTGGTTTGATTGGAACGACGAAGAAGCTGTGCTATTCCCAAACTGGGAAACTGGAATCACCTGATTTGAAAGTGGGATAACTTCTTCATCCCAACTCCTATGAGATTTATTCAACTTCCTGGTGATTCTCCACCACTTTATGTATCCAAATCAAGCTTCTTACAAAGTGATTCATCCTGGTTTGATTGGAACGACGAAGAAGCTGTCCTATTCCCAAACTGGGAAACTGGAATCACCTGATTTGAAAGTGGGATAACTTCTTCTTCCCAACTCCTATGAGATTTATTCAACTTCCTGGTGATTCTCCACCACTTTATGTATCCAAATCAAGCTTCTCACAAAGTGATTCATCCTGGTTTGATTGGAACGACGAAGAAGCTGTCCTATTCCCAAACTGGGAAACTGGAATCACCTGATTTGAAAGTGGGATAACTTCTTCTTCCCAACTCCTATGAGATTTATTCAACTTCCTGGTGATTCTCCACCACTTTATGTATCCAAATCAAGCTTCTCACAAAGTGATTCATCCTGGTTTGATTGGAACGACGAAGAAGCTGTCCTATTCCCAAACTGGGAAACTGGAATCACCTGATTTGAAAGTGGGATAACTTCTTCTTCCAACTCCTATGAGATTTATTCAACTTCCTGGTGATTCTCCACCACTTTATGTATCCAAATCAAGCTTCTCACAAAGTGATTCATCCTGGTTTGATTGGAACGACGAAGAAGCTGTGCTATTCCCAAACTGGGAAACTGGAATCACCTGATTTGAAAGTGGGATAACTTCTTCATCCCAACTCCTATGAGATTTATTCAACTTCCTGGTGATTCTCCACCACTTTATGTATCCAAATCAAGCTTCTCACAAAGTGATTCATCCTGGTTTGATTGGAACGACGAAGAAGCTGTGCTATTCCCAAACTGGGAAACTGGAATCACCTGATTTGAAAGTGGGATAACTTCTTCATCCCAACTCCTATGAGATTTATTCAACTTCCTGGTGATTCTCCACCACTTTATGTATCCAAATCAAGCTTCTCACAAAGTGATTCATCCTGGTTTGATTGGAACGACGAAGAAGCTGTCCTATTCCCAAACTGGGAAACTGGAATCACCTGATTTGAAAGTGGGATAACTTCTTCATCCCAACTCCTATGAGATTTATTCAACTTCCTGGTGATTCTCCACCACTTTATGTATCCAAATCAAGCTTCTCACAAAGTGATTCATCCTGGTTTGATTGGAACGACGAAGAAGCTGTGCTATTCCCAAACTGGGAAACTGGAATCACCTGATTTGAAAGTGGGATAACTTCTTCTTGCCAACTCCTATGAGATTTATTCAACTTCCTGGTGATTCTCCACCACTTTATGTATCCAAATCAAGCTTCTCACAAAGTGATTCATCCTGGTTTGATTGGAACGACGAAGAAGCTGTGCTATTCCCAAACTGGGAAACTGGAATCACCTGATTTGAAAGTGGGATAACTTCTTCATCCCAACTCCTATGAGATTTATTCAACTTCCTGGTGATTCTCCACCACTTTATGTATCCAAATCAAGCTTCTCACAAAGTGATTCATCCTGGTTTGATTGGAACGACGAAGAAGCTGTGCTATTCCCAAACTGGGAAACTGGAATCACCTGATTTGAAAGTGGGATAACTTCTTCTTCCCAACTCCTATGAGATTTATTCAACTTCCTGGTGATTCTCCACCACTTTATGTATCCAAATCAAGCTTCTCACAAAGTGATTCATCCTGGTTTGATTGGAACGACGAAGAAGCTGTCCTATTCCCAAACTGGGAAACTGGAATCACCTGATTTGAAAGTGGGATAACTTCTTCATCCCAACTCCTATGAGATTTATTCAACTTCCTGGTGATTCTCCACCACTTTATGTATCCAAATCAAGCTTCTCACAAAGTGATTCATCCTGTTTGATTGGAACGACGAAGAAGCTGTCCTATTCCCAAACTGGGAAACTGGAATCACCTGATTTGAAGTGGGATAACTTCTTCATCCCAACTCCTATGAGATTTATTCAACTTCCTGGTGATTCTCCACCACTTTATGTATCCAAATCAAGCTTCTCACAAAGTGATTCATCCTGGTTTGATTGGAACGACGATGAAGCTGTGCTATTCCCAAACTGGGAAACTGGAATCACCTGATTTGAAAGTGGGATAACTTCTTCATCCCAACTCCTATGATATTTCTTCAACTTCCTGGTGATTCTCCACCACTTTATGTATCCAAATCAAGCTTTCACAAAGTGATTCATCCTGGTTTGATTGGAACGACGAAGAAGCTGTGCTATTCCCAAACTGGGAAACTGGAATCACCTGATTTGAAAGTGGGATAACTTCTTCATCCCAACTCCTATGAGATTTATTCAACTTCCTGGTGATTCTCCACCACTTTATGTATCAAATCAAGCTTCTCACAAAGTGATTCATCCTGGTTTGATTGGAACGACGAAGAAGCTGTCCTATTCCCAAACTGGGAAACTGGAATCACCTGATTTGAAAGTGGGATAACTTCTTTTCCCAACTCCTATGAGATTTATTCAACTTCCGGTGATTCTCCACCACTTTATGTATCCAAATCAAGCTTCTTCACAAAGTGATTCATCCTGGTTTGATGGAACGCCGAAGACGAAGAAGCTGTCCTATTCCCAAACTGGGAAACTGGAATCACCTGATTAGAAAGGGGATAAACTTCTCATCCCAACTCCTATGAGATTTATTCAACTTCCTGGTGATTCTCCACCACTTTATGTATCCAAATCAAGCTTCTTACAAAGTGATTCATCCTGGTTTATTGGAACGACGGAAAGAAGCGAAGAAGCTGTCCTATTCCAAACTGGGAAACTGGAATCACCTGATTGAAAGTGGGATAACTTCTTCATCCCAACTCCTATGAGATTATTCAACTCCTGGTGATTCTCCCACCACTTTATGTATCCAAATCAAGCTTCTCACAAAGTGATTCATCCTGGTTTGATTGGAACGACGAAGAAGCTGTCCTATTCCCAAACTTGACGGAAACTGGAATCACCTGATTTGAAGTGGGATAACTTCTTCATCCCAACTCCTATGAGATTATTCAACTTCCTGGTGATTCTCCACCACTTTATGTATCCAA
>NW_026015317.1:0-52719 GCF_020379485.1 Brassica napus | reverse complement strand
AGGAAAAAAGAGTAGATACTCCATGGTGAGGGGATTATTGACATGGAGGTTTTATGAGTCCAAGTCTTGAAGAATGGACTCACAAACTTTGCTACTGGCCGCCTGGTTGGATGAAGATGTCAGCCAGCTGATCCTCACTTCTGTTTAGCATAACAGGGAGAATCACTTGCTGCTTCTACTGCTTGTCTTCCCTTGTGGCAGTCCACTTCTATGTGTTTTGTCCTCTCATGGAAGACTGAGTTGGATGCATGTGCTATTGCGGCTTGGTTGTCACAATGCATGGTCATGGGAGTGTGATCTCAATTCCAAGTCGCCTAGAAGCCCTTTTATCCAGATAAGCTCACTGGTTAGCTTCCTCATGATCTGTACTCTGTTCTGCACTAGAGCAAGACACCTACCTTCTGTTTCTTGCTCTTCCAAGTGACCAGATTTCCTCCAATGAATGTCAATAGCCGGTGGTTGATCTTCTGTCTATTCTCTGTCCCCAGCCAATCTGCATCACAGTATCCTATCACCTCAGTGTTCTTGTGCAAGCCATCCATACACCCTGACCTGGCTTGCCTCTCTCAAGTATCTTAGATCCTCTCCACCATGTTCCAGTGATGAACCTTGGGAGTTTGCATATGTTGGCTTACTTGATTAACTGCAAAGCACAAATCTGGCGAGTGATGGTTAGATAGATCAGCTTCCCAACCATCCGTCTCTATGTTTGACATCTTCAAATGGAGTATCTTCATACTCCCCCTCTCGCAATACCTTGTACCTTCTTCAAGTGGTTGTCTTGGCTTGTCTTCCTCCAAGATCTCCTGCCTCCTTTAAGATGTCCAGGGTATACTTTCTTTGGGACATGAACAACCTTCCTTTGATCTGCACATCTCAATGCCGAGGAAGTATTCAGTTCTCCTAGGTCTTTGATATCAAATGCGGCTTTAAGAAAGGTCTTGGTTGAACTGATCCCCTCCTTGTCACAACCAGTGATGATGATATCATCCACATAGACTAGAGAATCACAACAATCCCTTGCTTGTGGTGAGAGTGAAAGTGTGTGATCCGCTTGAGACTTCACAAAGCCTCTCCCATTCAGTGTAGTGCTCAGCTTGTGATACCAAGCTCTTGGTGTGATTGTTTCAAACCATATATGGCTTTTCTGCGTTGAGTTACATTCCCTGGTTTCACCATCTCTTCCATTCCCGGCGGTGGTCTCATATATACCTCATCTTCTAGTTCACCTTGCAAGAAGGCATCTTCAATCATTTGCCAAAGATCCACTCTTGATTTACTGCCAATGAAAGATTAATCCGGATTGTGTGAAGCTTGGCCACTGGTGCAAAGGTGTCTACAGATAGTCTTCTCCATAAACTTGTGTGTATCCTCATGCTACCAATTGGTCTTTTTCTTTCTGGTTTCCATTTGCAAGATACTTGATAGTGTGTATGAGTCTGCTGGTCACGGCTTTCTTTTCCTTTTGGAAGCTCTGTCTCATACCAGGTGTTGTTCCTCTCCATGGTCCCATTTCATCATTCACTGATTCCCTCATTCATCCATCTTCCATAGCTCTGCATCATGTTCTTGGTATCCATTCCTGACCAATGAGCCCACAAAGGCTTGATGTTCTCTGGATTAGGAGCTAGGAGCACACGCCAAACTGGGGTGGGTGAGCTACTGCCTCTTTCTGCATTGAAGTGACCTCTGGTGTTGTTCCAGTTTGAAGCCGGACTTCGTTGATCCTAGTACTTCTCCTAAGTACTGGCTGATCATTTTCATTCTGAGTGCCTTTCTCCACCTCCCAGTTCTGATTCTGATCCTCCACTTTCCTCCTTATTAGATTTGGTGATTTAAAGAGTGCTTAAGTCTAATCTGAGAATTAAAGAGATTGGAGATTAAGAACAAGAGAGAGACTTAAGAGAGAGAGACTCAAACTCCATTAATTAATAAGATTGAGGTTTACAACATACTTAATATGAAGAGACAATCAAATTCGAACTCAATACGATAAGGGAGGTTTCATGCATGTGTAGTCAAAGATACCATCCAAAGCAGCCAATGGGGGTCTTCACATGCTTGATCCCTTTGGCATCTTTTACTAGATGCTGTTCTACTTTCAGCCTGTCTCCAGCCTCTCTAGCTGTGAGGAAACCTTATCCAGACTGTTCCTCCCTTATCCATAAGCTTGGTCGTGGCTTACTCTCCAATGTGAGCCAAGGTAACTTTCCAAGCTTTACTTAGTTACCACAGTAAAACCAAAGTTACTGTGGTAACTCCAAAGTTACTGTCTGTCTCAATCCTCTTCCTCTCTCAATATATCAACTCTTTATTCTCTCATCTCAACACTCCCCCTCAAGCTTGACCATGTGGAACAAGTCAAGCTTGGAAGGACCATGAGATCTCCCTCATTAAAACCTCATTAAGAAAACCCATTGGGACAAAACCTTAATGAGGAAAAAGAGTAGAGATCACATGATCAGGAGAGTGTATAGACTAGCCCTTAGGCGAGAGATCAATGAGTCCTAACCTGATGTGTATGGACTCCATTGTCTTTTGCCTTGCTGCCTTGTGAACACATCTGCTAACTGATCCTCACTCCGAGTGTAACAAGGTAGAATCACCCCAAGAATCATCATCTGCCTCACCTTGTGACAATCAACCTCAATGTGCTTTGTTCTCTCATGGAACACAGAATTAGATGCAATGTGGATAGCTGCTTGATTATCACAATGCATTGTCATTGGCGTTGCTTGAATAATCTCCAGATGCTTCAAAATCCCTTTTATCCACACTAGCTCATTTGTAAGCTTCAGCATTGCTCTATACTCGGCCTCAGCACTGGAACAAGACACTACCTTCTGCTTCTTACTCTTCCAAGTGACCAAGTTACCACCAATGAATGTACAATAGCCTGTGGTTGATCTTCTGTCTGCTCGGTCCCCAGCCCAATCTGCATCACAGTAGCCTACAACCTCAGTACTCTTGTTACATCCCATCCATACTCCAAGACCAGTAGTTCCATTCAGATACATCAAGATCCTTTCCACCATCCGCCAGTGGTGCTCCTTAGGAACTTGCATGTGTTGACTGACTTGATTCACCGCAAAGCACACATCAGGTCTAGTAATGGTAAGATAAATCAACTTCCCCACTAGCTTCCTATACAGCTTAGGATCATGGAATGGCTTGCTATCCTCAATCTCCCCTCACGTGGAACCTTGTAACCATCCTCCATTGGCATCTTGGCTGTCTTTCCTCCATAGGCATCTGCTCCCTTCAAGAGATCAATCACATACTTCCTTTGAGACATAAACAATCCTTCCTTTGATCTGCATATCTCAATCCCAAGAAATACTTCATTTCCCCCAAGTCTTTAATCTCAAAGCTTGCCTTGAGATACTCCTTTGTAGCCTTGATGCCTTCCTTATCACTGCCTGTGATGATGATATCATCCACATACACAAGCAATACCACAATACCAGATGAGGTGGTTAGGGTAAAGAGAGTGTGATCCAATTCTGACTTTCTGAACCCTCTCCCATTCAGTGTAGTACTCAACTTGTTGTACCACGCCCTTGGAGACTGCTTGAGACCATAGATAGCTTTCCTCAACCTCAACACATTACCCTTCTTTACTAGATGTTCAAGACCTGGTGGTGGATGCATGTATACTTCATCTTCCAACTCTCCTTGAAGGAATGCATTCTTCACATCCATTTGCCACAAATCCCACTCAAGATTCACAGCTAAAGATAATACAATCCTGATAGTATGAAGTTTAGCCACAGGAGCAAAGGTCTCAACATAGTCCTCACCATATGTCTGAGTAAATCCTCTTGCCACCAACCTAGACTTGCGCCTCTCTATTCTTCCATCAGGATGAAACTTGATTGTGAACACCCATTTACTAGTCACTGCCTTCTTCCCTTTAGGCAGCTCACTCTCATACCATGTTTCATTCTTAATCATGGCTCCGGACTCATCAGCAACTGAATCTCTCCACTCCTTTAAAGCCATAGCTTCTTCATATGTCCTTGGAATATAGCTCTCATCCAAGCTTACTGTGAAGGCTGTATGCTCGTCCGGAAACTCTGCAAAGGAACACATAGCTTGAGAAGGATGCTCCACAGCCTGGGCATTGTAGTACACTCTCGTGTTTACCCAGTTGGAAGCATCTCTCTTCACCCTTGTGCTCCTCCTTAGCTCCTGAACTTGTTCTTCTTGTGGCTCTTGCCCATCTTCACTTGATTGAGCACCACTCTCATTTGACCCATCTCCTTCACTAGACTGAGTACCACTCTCATCTGAGCCAGTAGACTCTCTTTGCCCATCTCCACTAGACTGAGCACCACTCTCTACTTCTGTGTCACCTCTTGATTATGCTGGCCTGAATCTTGATTTTGCACTTGCTCATGAGATTCAGTTCCATTCCCCCTCTCATGATCAAGAGGAGTTGTTCTTTCAGCTTCACTAGTCGGATTGGAAGACTCTCTTCTTCCAGATTCCTGATCCTGGGATAACCCTATCCCTAGCTTCTCCAACAGCACCCTCAGTGTTGTTGCTCTATCAGATGGAGCTTGAGACAAATCCTTCAGATTTTCCCACTCCTTTTCTTCATAATACCCTTTGATTCAATAAACTTCACTTCTCTAGATACCATCACTCTCCTTGCTTCAGGATCATAGCACTTGTATCCCTTCTGAGTGATAGAGTATCCAATGAACATAGCCTTAGTGCTCTTTGCCTCCAGCTTGTTTCTCTGTTCTCCTGGACTCATGACATAGCATACACACCCAAATACCCGTAGGTGATCAATAAAAGGCTTGCTCTTATTCAGCACCTCAAATGGAGACAGATTCTTCAGTATCTTGGTTGGGACCCGGTTGATGAGATAGCAAGCAGTCTGTACAGCATCTCCCCAAAAACGTTTTGGGACATTTGCATGAAACATCATCGACCTAGCAACCTCCATCAAGTGCCTATTCTTCCTCTCAGCTACACCATTCTGCTGTGGTGTGTAGGGACAACTGGTCTGATGCACAATCCCATGCTTGGCTAGATGACTCTTGAAGGCATTGCTGATGTATTCACCTCCGTTGTCTGATCTCAGTACCTTCACAGTAGCATTGTATTGATTAGATACATATGCTTGGAAGTTCATAAACGCTTCTAGCACCTTATCTTTAGATGGAAGCAATGTGAGCCATGTATACTTAGACTTCTCATCAATGAATGTCACAAAGTATTTATGGCTGTCTCTAGACATGCATGGAGCGGTCCACACATCCGAGTGAACTAGATCAAAGCAATGCTCATAAGTAGTCTTAGATGTTGGGAAAACAGTCCTACAATGCTTTCCTAATATGCATGCTTCACAATCCAAGTGATTGAATGACATATTAGGGATTATCAATTCAATGGCACGAGCATGAGGATGTCCTAATCTAGCATGCCAAGTAATACTATCAATCTTCTCAGCAGTACTACTCAAGCAAATAGAATCAAAGGGATTAGAGGTCTTAGCCAAGTCGAGGTGGTATAGCTGATTTTTGCTGTCTCCTCTGCCAATGACTCTCCCAGTCTTCAAATCTTGAAACTCAACTTCATCAGGTCTGAATACTACTTGACAATCAAGATCAATGGTAGCTTTCTTCACAGATAATAGATTTGAAGTGAACTGAGGCATGTAGAAGGCAGCCGTGTCCTTCTCAAACAGTTTGAGCTTTCCCACTCCTTCTATTGGGATCATAGCACCATTAGCTATCCTAACACTCCCTGTTGCAGCCTTGATCTCACTTATAAGCCTCCTATCACTGATCATATGATGACTTGCTCCAGAATCAATCACCATGGGTTTAGAAGCTCCGGATTGTATAGCATGCTTCTTGCTTGCTGCTAAGGCTTGTACATGTTCCATGAACACTCTCCATTCCTTCCTGGTGATGCGATCATCAGCTCCACTCCCTTTCTCCTGCTCTCTTAACACCCCCCTACTGTCTTCTACTGATTCCCCCATGTAGGCTGAGTAAGAACACTCTCCCACAACTCTCTTTCTACCCTTTCCTATGTTGATAGAAGCTTTGGATAGCATTCTGCACCTTCTTTTCTTCCGGAAGCCCTCACTCCTACTCCCGGTTAGCCTCCATGAGCCCTCACTCCTACTCATGGTTAGCTTCTGGAAGCTCTCACTCCTACTCCCAGTTGGCTTCCATGAGCTCTCACTCCTACTCATGGTTAGCCTCTCATCATCTCTCATTATCTCATACGCCCTTCTTATAAGCCCACAAATCTCTTCCATTTCCGGAAGCTGTTCCCCTCTTAGAACCATCTCTACCAGCCACCCATATGATGACTCCATGCTCGCCAAGAGCTTCAAGACCGTCTCTTGCTCTTGTGTAGTATCCCCATCCACATGGGATCTCAACCCTTGTAGTTCAACCCACAAATGTTGTAGCTTCCTCACATGGTTATTGAACTCTTCTCTTCCTGGTTTACCTCCACTAATCACCTTCTTGACTTCATACACTCTCCTAAGACTGATCTTGTTCTCATAAACATCTTCAATCTTCTCAAGCAGTGTACTTTCTTCAAGACTAAAGCAATTTCCACTTGTTTCTCTTGCTGTCTGATCTTTCTCAGCAGCTTTACCCTTCAAAGACTCTTCCTTCTCATGGTTTCTCCAAACTCCACACCTCTTCAGAGTCGTTTTCATTTGTGAGAACCACCCCCACTCATTCCCTCTCTCTTCCTTCTCTTCACGCCTTGCTGAACCACAAGCTAGACCCATCTTCTGACCTTGTCAACCACCTAAAGGGACTCCCTTGAAGCTGACTCTCCAAAAGAAACACCAACAGACACAAACTTGACTTTTAAAGGATCTAGCTCTTGAAAAATCTCAAGAACTCTCAAGAACACTCAAGAACACTCAAGAACATTTAGAAAAACGAAATCACTCTCTCCTTTTAAGGAACCTGGCTCTGATACCATATTAGATTTGGTGATTTAAAGAGTGATTAAGTCTAATCTGAGAATTAAAGAGATTGGAGATTAAGAACAAGAGAGAGACTTAAGAGAGAGAGACTCAAAACTCCATTAATTAATAAAGATGAGGTTTACAACATACTTATATGAGAGAGACAATCAAATTCGAAATCAATCAGATAAGGTAGAGGTTCAGGGCATGTGTAGTCAAAGAGAGCCATCCAAAAGCAGCCAATGGGAGTCTTCACATGCTTGATCCCTTTGGCATCTTTTACTAGATGCTGTCTACTTTACAGCCTGTCTCCAGCCTCTCTAGCTGTGAGGAAACCTTATCCAGACTGTTCCTCCCTTATCCATACAGCTCTTGGTCGTGGCTTACTCTCCAATGTGAGCCAAGGTAACTTTCCAAGCTTTACCTTAGTTACCACAGTAAAACCAAAGTTACTGTGGTAACTCCAAAGTTACTGTCTGTCTCAATCCTCTTCCTCTCTCAATATATCAACTCTTTATTCTCTCATCTCAACACTCCTCTTGGTCATGGTGCTCTTCTTGATCATGAACTTCCTCAGATACAGGTGGTTCACCCTGATTTCCCCCCTCAGGATCAAGGGGAGCAGCTTCTTGGATCTCAACTTCATCTGTAGTTGTCTCGGTTTGCTCTTCAGACCGGCTTGATCCTCCCACATTATCTGATCCTGCTTGTCCCGGCTCTTCCATAGGTAAGCTGACCCCAAGTCTCCTCATGACTTGTCTGAGATTGGCTGCTCTATCTGATGCGGATTGAGACAAGTTCTCCAGCTCATTCCAATCCTTGTTGTTGTAGTACCCTCTGGTTTCTACAAACTTCACATCTCTAGATACCAAGACTCTCCTAGTCTCTGGTTCATAGCACTTATAGCCCTTCTGGTTTGGTGAATACCCAATGAACATAGCTCTTGTGCTCTTAGCCTCCAGTTTGTTCCTCAGTTCTCCTGGTTTCAAAACAAAACAAAGGCACCCAAACACACGCATATGATCAATAGATGGTTTAGCTTTGTTCAATACCTCAAATGGAGAGCAGTCTTGTAGAACTCTGGTAGGAATGCGGTTGATCAGGTAGCATGCAGTTAGGACCGCATCACCCCAAAAGCTCTTTGGGACACTAGTATGGAACATCATGCTCCTAGTGACCTCCATGAGATGCCTGTTCTTCCTCTCGGCCACACCATTTTGTTGGGGAGTGTATGGACAGCTGGTTTGATGAATCACACCTTGTTTGGCTAGATGAGCTTTGAATGCATTGCTGGTGTACTCTCCTCCATTATCTGATCTCAAAATCTTAACTTTGGCATTATAATGGTTAGAGACATATGTTTCAAAGTTTATAAATGCATCTAAGACCCTATCCTTTGATTGTAAGAGAGTGATCCATGTGTACTTGGATTTCTCATCAATAAAGGTCACAAAATACTTGTGATGTTCTCTAGAAAGACATGGAGCTGTCCATACATCCGAGTGGATTAAATCAAAGCAGTGTTCATAGATTGTACTAGACTTGGGAAATACAGTTTTGCAATGTTTTCCTAAGATACAAGCTTCACAATCTTGCTGGAATGAAATACTAGGCAACATGATGTTCAAGGCACGAGAATGAGGATGTCCTAATCTAGCATGCCACATTACATCTTTAGGGAAATTAAAACTTGAATTGAAAGCAACAGATAGATCGGATGCAAGCTTAGTGTCTTCTAGCAAGTACAGGTTTCCCTTGCTCACACCTTTGCCAAGCAACCTACATGAGTCAATATCCTGAAAGTAGACATCATCAGGCGTAAATATAACATTGCAATTCAAGTCATTGGTCACCCTTTTCACAGATAATAGATTAGAAGTGAAACTAGGCATGTAGAAAGCTTTGGATTCTTTCTCAAATAATTTAAGTTCCCCTATGCCTTTAATTGGAACCTTGTTACCATCAGCTATCATAACATTTCCTACTGCAGGAGTGATATTTTTAATCAAATTTAAATCACTAATCATGTGATGAGAGGCTCCTGAGTCTATGACTAAGGGTTTAACTCTATCAGATTCATGAGCAACTTGAAACGCCGTGAATAAACTCCTAGGCAATTGATATGATGCACTAAGGGAGGAACCAAGAGTTTTACCAGACTCCTTGAGAGCTTTGATGAGTGCCTCAATGTCAGATTTCTTGATGGACTCATCCTGGTTTCCCTTGCCCTCATGAGTGCGGTAGGCCGTGGAAGCTTCTCCTACATCACCTGAGTAGTTTGCCCGACCATCAGTCTTGAACTTAGCCGGTTTGAGGTGTGGGTGAAGTATCCAGCACTTGTCCTTGCCGTGACCCTTCCTCTTGCAATGATCACACACCCACACTTTCTTTTCCTCCGGCTTGTAGTACCCTTTGTTGGCTACTCCGGCAGGTTTGCTCTCGGCTCCTTCAGCTTGATTGGCCATCACTAGCTCTCCCTTTCTCTTAAAGAGACCCACTGAGCCGTGCTCCTTCTGAATCTCAGCACACACTTCATCTAGAGATGGAAGCTCCTTGTTCCTCAGTATGTGCCTAATAAGGTCATCATACCCTGGGTTGAGAGTGAGCAGCAAGGCAAAGACCTTATCTTGCTCCCTTCTTTCATGTAGAACATCCGGATCAACTGTTGCGGGTCTGAGCATCTCTAGCTCAGCCCATAGAGACCGGAACTTCCCAAAATGAGCATCAAAGTCTGTGTCCTCTTGACTTAGAGAATTGATTGCTCCTTTTACTTCATACACCTTGCTGATGTTGGATTTGTTGGCATACACCTTCTTGAGAGTATCCCACAGCTCCTTGGAAGTTTCACAGAATGCATAAGCCTCTTGGAGAGAAGGGGCGAGGCTATTCTGGATGATAGACAACACCATGAGGTCCTCCTGACCTTTCTTCTTATCCCCAGCATCCGCAACCACCACTTCTTTGCCATCCTCTCCTAGGACAGTCTTCTTGGTGGGGCGGCCTTCTTCAACAATCTCCCAAAGACCTCTGCCTCCGAGAGCTGTTTTGGCAAGTCTTGCCCATGTCAGGTAGTTAGGACCCTTGAGAGTAACTGGTATCATTACCATCTTTGGGTTCTCGGAGGTATCCATCAAGAGAGAAAGAGAAACGAAAGTTTTGGATGAACTTTGCTACTTTTGGCAAATTCTGGAAATGAGATTGAAGAACACCTCAAGAACAGGATGAACTTTGCCAAAAATAGAAATAAAACACAGAGAGTTCGCGGAAGAAAAAGAGATTTAGGTCTCAAGAGCACAGCTGCTCTGATACCATGAGAGTTTTATAGGATTTATGTGAGAGTTTAAGGAAGATTTGTGAAGAGATTAGAGAAGAACTAGGTTGAACCGTGAGAGAGAGAGAGAGATTGACAAAGAGAATAATAGAGAACTCTTTTCCCTTGAATAATTTGTTTATGGGAACAACCCATTTATAGAATTCATACAGCAAGATGTCGACATTAAGGAAACAATAAACAAAGAAGTTAAGACAGAGGAGAGATGGGCAAAGTGGTCCTGGATAGTGACAGGTCCTAACGGGTGGGAAGACTTTGAATCCTTAACCAGACCCGTGACCTGCACTCTCAACGGTTCCCCACTTCCCTTAGGCGATTCCAAACATTCTTCTTGCCTTCTTCTCTTCTACATCAGTCACTCTTATGTCTTGCACTCCAAGTTAGGGTTGTCTTGTACGGACAGACTTGTCTAGCAAGGTAAGTTGAGTGATTGCTTGATCCGGATGTAATTGTTCCCCTCTTGCTTCTTACTTCATTCTCCTCTCTTTATTGCTTCATGTCAACACAAATCAAGCGTCTTACAAAGAGATTCATCCTGGTTTGATTGGAACGACGAAGAAGCTGTGCTATTCCCAAACTGGGAAACTGGAATCACCTGATTTGAAAGTGGGATAACTTCTTCTTCCCAACTCCTATGAGATTTATTCAACTTCCTGGTCATTCTCCACCACTTTATATATCCAAATCAAGCTTCTCACAAAGTGATTCATCCTGGTTTGATTGGAACGACGAAGAAGCTGTGCTATTCCCAAACTGGGAAACTGGAATCACCTGATTTGAAAGTGGGATAACTTCTTCATCCCAACTCCTATGAGATTTATTCAACTTCCTGGTCATTCTCCACCACTTTATATATCCAAATCAAGCTTCTCACAAAGTGATTCATCCTGGTTTGATTGGAAGGACGAAGAAGCTGTGCTATTCCCAAACTGGGAAACTGGAATCATATGATTTGAAAGTGGGATAACTTCTTCTTCCCAATTCCTATGAGATTTATTCAACTTCCTGGTGATTCTCCACCACTTTATGTATTCAAATAAAGCTTCTTACAAAGAGATTCATCCTGGTTTGATTGGAACGGCGAAGAAGCTGTGGTATTCCCAAACTGGGAAACTGGAATCACCTGATTTGAAAGAGGGATAACTTCTTCTTCCCAACTCCTATGAGATTTATTCAACTTCCTGGTGATTCTCCACCACTTAATGTTTCCAAATCAAGCTTCTCACAAAGTGATTCATCCTGGTTTGATTGGAACGACAAAGAAGCTGTGCTATTCCCAAACTGGGAAACTGGAATCACTTGATTTGAAAGTGGGATAACTTCTTCTTCCCAACTCCTATGAGATTTATTCAACTTCCTGGTGATTCTCCACCACTTTATGTATCCAAATCAAGCTTCTCACAAAGTGATTCATCCTGGTTTGATTGGAACGACAAAGAAGCTGTGCTATTCCCAAACTGAGAAACTGGAATCACCTGATTTGAAAGTGGGATAACTTCTTCTTCCCAACTCCTATGAGATTTATTCAACTTCCTGGTGATTCTCCACCACTTTATGTATTCAAATCAAGCTTCTTACAAAGAGATTCATCCTGGTTTGATTGGAACGACGAAGAAGCTGTGCTATTCCCAAACTGGGAAACTGGAATCACCTGATTTGAAAGTGGGATAACTTCTTCTTCCCAACTCCTATGAGATTTATTCAACTTCCTGGTGATTCTCCACCACTTTATGTATCCAAATCAAGCTTCTCACAAAGTGATTCATCCTGGTTTGATTGGAACGACGAAGAAGCTGTGCTATTCCCAAACTGGGAAACTGGAATCACCTGATTTGAAAGTGGGATAACTTCTTCTTGCCAACTCCTATGAGATTTATTCAACTTCCTGGTGATTCTCCACCACTTTATGTATCCAAATCAAGCTTCTCACAAAGTGATTCATCCTGGTTTGATTGGAACGACAAAGAAGCTGTGCTATTCCCAAACTGGGAAACTGGAATCACCTGATTTGAAAGTGGGATAACTTCTTCATCCCAACTCCTATGAGATTTATTCAACTTCCTGGTGATTCTCCACCACTTGATGTATCCAAATCAAGCTTCTCACAAAGTGATTACTCCTGGTTTGATTGGAACGACGAAGAAGCTGTGCTATTCCCAAACTGGGAAACTGGAATCACCTGATTTGAAAGTGGGATAACTTCTTCTTGCCAACTCCTATGAGATTTATTCAACTTCCTGGTGATTCTCCACCACTTTATGTATCCAAATAAAGCTTCTCACAAAGTGATTCATCCTGGTTTGATTGGAACGACAAAGAAGCTGTGCTATTCCCAAACTGGAAAACTGGAATCACTCTATTTGAAAGTGGGATAACTTCTTCATCCCAACTCCTATGAGATTTATTCAACTTCCTGGTGATTCTCCACCACTTTATGTATCCAAATCAAGCTTCTCACAAAGTGATTCATCCTGGTTTGATTGGAACGACGAAGAAGCTGTGCTATTCCCAAACTGGGAAACTGGAATCACTTGATTTGAAAGTGGGATAACTTCTTCTTCCCAACTCCTATGAGATTTATTCAACTTCCTGGTGATTCTCCACCACTTTATGTATCCAAATCAAGCTTCTCACAAAGTGATTCATCCTGGTTTGATTGGAACGACGAAGAAGCTGTGCTATTCCCAAACTGGGAAACTGGAATCACCTGATTTGAAAGTGGGATAACTTCTTCATCCCAACTCCTATGAGATTTATTCAACTTCCTGGTGATTCTCCACCACTTTATGTATCCAAATCAAGCTTCTCACAAAGTGATTCATCCTGGTTTGATTGGAACGACGAAGAAGCTGTGCTATTCCCAAACTGGGAAACTGGAATCACTTGATTTGAAAGTGGGATAACTTCTTCTTCCCAACTCCTATGAGATTTATTCAACTTCCTGGTGATTCTCCACCACTTTATGTATCTAAATCAAGCTTCTCACAAAGTGATTCATCCTGGTTTGATTGGAACGACAAAGAAGCTGTGCTATTCCCAAACTGAGAAACTGGAATCACCTGATTTGAAAGTGGGATAACTTCTTCTTCCCAACTCCTATGAGATTTATTCAACTTCCTGGTGATTCTCCACCACTTTATGTATTCAAATCAAGCGTCTTACAAAGAGATTCATCCTGGTTTGATTGGAACGACGAAGAAGCTGTGCTATTCCCAAACTGGGAAACTGGAATCACCTGATTTGAAAGTGGGATAACTTCTTCTTCCCAACTCCTATGAGATTTATTCAACTTCCTGGTCATTCTCCACCACTTTATGTATCCAAATCAAGCTTCTCACAAAGTGATTCATCCTGGTTTGATTGGAACGACGAAGAAGCTGTGCTATTCCCAAACTGGGAAACTGGAATCACCTGATTTGAAAGTGGGATAACTTCTTCATCCCAACTCCTATGAGATTTATTCAACTTCCTGGTGATTCTCCACCACTTTATATATCCAAATCAAGCTTCTCACAAAGTGATTCATCCTGGTTTGATTGGAAGGACGAAGAAGCTGTGCTATTCCCAAACTGGGAAACTGGAATCATATGATTTGAAAGTGGGATAACTTCTTCTTCCCAATTCCTATGAGATTTATTCAACTTCCTGGTGATTCTCCACCACTTTATGTATCCAAATAAAGCTTCTTACAAAGAGATTCATCCTGGTTTGATTGGAACGGCGAAGAAGCTGTGGTATTCCCAAACTGGGAAACTGGAATCACCTGATTTGAAAGAGGGATAACTTCTTCTTCCCAACTCCTATGAGATTTATTCAACTACCTGGTGATTCTCCACCACTTTAGGTTTCCAAATCAAGCTTCTCACAAAGTGATTCATCCTGGTTTGATTGGAACGACAAAGAAGCTGTGCTATTCCCAAACTGGGAAACTGGAATCACCTGATTTGAAAGTGGGATAACTTCTTCATCCCAACTCCTATGAGATTTATTCAACTTCCTGGTGATTCTCCACCACTTGATGTATCCAAATCAAGCTTCTCACAAAGTGATTCATCCTGGTTTGATTGGAACGACGTAGAAGCTGTGCTATTCCCAAACTGGGAAACTGGAATCACTTGATTTGAAAGTGGGATAACTTCTTCTTCCCAACTCCTATGAGATTTATTCAACTTCCTGGTGATTCTCCACCACTTTATGTATCCAAATCAAGCTTCTCACAAAGTGATTCATCCTGGTTTGATTGGAACGACAAAGAAGCTGTGCTATTCCCAAACTGGGAAACTGCAATCACATGATTTGAAAGTGGGATAACTTCTTCATCCCAACTACTATGAGATTTATTCAACTTCCTGGTGATTCTCCACCACTTTATGTATCCAAATCAAGCTTCTCACAAAGTGATTAATCCTTGTTTGATTGGAACGACGAAGAAGCTGTGCTATTCCCAAACTGGAAAACTGAAATCACCTGATTTCAAAGTGGGATAACTTCTTCTTGCCAACTCCTATGAGATTTATTCAACTACCTGGTGATTCTCCACCACTTTATGTATCCAAATAAAGCTTCTCACAAAGTGATTAATCCTGGTTTGATTGGAACGACGAAGAAGCTGTGCTATTCCCAAACTGGGAAACTGGAATCACTTGATTTGAAAGTGGAATAACTTCTTCATCCCAACTCCTATGAGATTTATTCAACTTCCTGGTGATTCTACACCAGTTGATGTATCCAAATCAAGCTTCTCACAAAGTGATTCACAAAGTGATCCAAATCAAGCTTCTCACCAGTTTGATTGGAACGACGTAGAAGCTGTGCTATTCCCAAACTGGGAAACTGGAATCACTTGATTTGAAAGTGGGATAACTTCTTCTTCCCAACTCCTATGAGATTTATTCAACTTCCTGGTGATTCTCCACCACTTTATGTATCTAAATCAAGCTTCTCACAAAGTGATTCATCCTGGTTTGATTGGAACGACAAAGAAGCTGTGCTATTCCCAAACTGAGAAACTGGAATCACCTGATTTGAAAGTGGGATAACTTCTTCTTCCCAACTCCTATGAGATTTATTCAACTTCCAGGTGATTCTCCACCACTTTATGTATTCAAATCAAGCGTCTTACAAAGAGATTCATCCTGGTTTGATTGGAACGACGAAGAAGCTGTGCTATTCCCAAACTGGGAAACTGGAATCACCTGATTTGAAAGTGGGATAACTTCTTCTTCCCAACTCCTATGAGATTTATTCAACTTCCTGGTCATTCTCCACCACTTTATGTATCCAAATAAAGCTTCTCACAAAGTGATTCATCCTGGTTTGATTGGAATGACAAAGAAGCTGTGCTATTCCCAAACTGGGAAACTGGAATCACTTGATTTGAAAGTGGGATAACTTCTTCATCCCAACTCCTATGAGATTTATTCAACTTCCTGGTGATTCTCCACCACTTGATGTATCCAAATCAAGCTTCTCACAAAGTGATTACTCCTGGTTTGATTGGAACGATGAAGAAGCTGTGCTATTCCCAAACTGGGAAACTGGAATCACCTGATTTGAAAGTGGGATAACTTCTTCTTGCCAACTCCTATGAGATTTATTCAACTACCTGGTGATTCTCCACCACTTTATGTATCCAAATAAAGCTTCTCACAAAATGATTCATCCTGGTTTGATTGGAACGACAAAGAAGCTGTGCTATTCCCAAACTGGAAAACTGGAATCACTCTATTTGAAAGTGGGATAACTTCTTCATCCCAACTCCTATGAGATTTATTCAACTTCCTGGTGATTCTCCACCACTTGATGTATCCAAATCAAGCTTCTCACAAAGTGATTCATCCTGGTTTGATTGGAACGACGTAGAAGCTGTGCTATTCCCAAACTGGGAAACTGGAATCACTTGATTTGAAAGTGGGATAACTTCTTCTTCCCAACTCCTATGAGATTTATTCAACTTCCTGGTGATTCTCCACCACTTTATGTATCCAAATCAAGCTTCTCACAAAGTGATTCATCCTGGTTTGATTGGAACGACAAAGAAGCTGTGCTATTCCCAAACTGGGAAACTGCAATCACATGATTTGAAAGTGGGATAACTTCTTCATCCCAACTACTATGAGATTTATTCAACTTCCTGGTGATTCTCCACCACTTTATGTATCCAAATCAAGCTTCTCACAAAGTGATTAATCCTTGTTTGATTGGAACGACGAAGAAGCTGTGCTATTCCCAAACTGGGAAACTGAAATCACCTGGTGTGATCCTGATCAGGATTGGAATCAATGGATTGAAGCCAATGTATGGGTCAGCTATACCACTGATCATGGTGCAGTTTAATGGACAGTATCATACTCTTATTGGCATGATCTATGAGGTTCTGGATAGAGAGAAGAGAAGAACTGTTGGTACTGCCTTGAAACAGCTTGAACAAAGAGGATTCAACCAACTGAGCTTAACAGGAGCTATGGAGACCATTCACCTCGTCCAAATATGTATGGAGAACAAGGAAAACATGTCAGGAAGTTTCTGGATTGGGCTATATTTGGATCTAGGCGAAATAAGGCTTTTTCGGTCCAAAAAAAGAGTTGCAGCCAGAATCTTGATCCACTTGCTTTCTAGCTGGCCTAACAGGACGTGGAGGATCTAAAGCTCATTAGGAGACACTCCAAATCAAGTTCAAGTCGTGGCCCATCATAAACCAAAGAAGAACCAGCTTGTTGGTTTGATTTAATTGCAATGTAATGGGTTTAGTTTATTGGGCTTTCATTTAATTTAAACCAAAGACAATTAGGAATTAGAGTAAACCAGATTGGGTAGATTAGTATTTAAAATTAACCAATTTCGAATTGGATTAGGAGATTAAACCATCTTGGTTTAAATTTAGGGTTTTCAGTTTTATTCTTTTAACATATGTAGCCACGTTTTGGCATGAAAGAAATCAATCAATCGACATTTTTTTTCAACTTCTTTGTTTTGAGTTTTCTCTCAATTCTGCTGGTGTGTAATATCCAGCTTGGGTTCTCTGATTATTTGCAGAGAGAATGAAGGAGAGTCAGCAGGTAACACGTCCTTTATCAGGTTCATAACTGACCAGAACAAGCTGAGAAGAGATAAACAGGAACTGGTGGTGGTTAAAGAGAAGCCAGAACTGGAGGATGAGTATGGGGACCAAACCACACGACCACCTGACCAGAAGGATGTTAAACTGAGAGTACATGGTCTCATGTTCATGAGCAGGACGTGGATAGGATCATCCTGGAGAGAAGCATTCAACTGCAAACTCAACAAAGTGGAGAAATCATCTGCCTTGGAAGCCACATGCAGTGAGGAAAGTTCCAAGATGTTGCTGAGACATGAAGAAGGACTGCAGAGCTTTGTGTTTCATCCTGGAGAGACTAGAGAGGTGATGATATATCTCATGGCCAGGTCAGGAACTTTGGAGTTAAATTATCAAGGTTCTATCATCCTACAGAGCTTGGATTTGAGGACAAATCCTTTTAAAGGAGGAGGGGATGGTGTGATCCTGATCAGGATTGGAATCAATGGATTGAAGCCAATGTATGGGTCAGCTATACCACTGATCATGGTGCAGTTTAATGGACAGTATCATACTCTTATTGGCATGATCTATGAGGTTCTGGATAGAGAGAAGAGAAGAACTGTTGGTACTGCCTTGAAACAGCTTGAACAAAGAGGATTCAACCAACTGAGCTTAACAGGAGCTATGGAGACCATTCACCTCGTCCAAATATGTATGGAGAACAAGGAAAACATGTCAGGAAGTTTCTGGATTGGGCTATATTTGGATCTAGGCGAAATAAGGCTTTTTCGGTCCAAAAAAAGAGTTGCAGCCAGAATCTTGATCCACTTGCTTTCTAGCTGGCCTAACAGGACGTGGAGGATCTAAAGCTCATTAGGAGACACTCCAAATCAAGTTCAAGTCGTGGCCCATCATAAACCAAAGAAGAACCAGCTTGTTGGTTTGATTTAATTGCAATGTAATGGGTTTAGTTTATTGGGCTTTCATTTAATTTAAACCAAAGACAATTAGGAATTAGAGTAAACCAGATTTGGGTAGATTAGTATTTAAATTAACCAATTTCGAATTGGATTAGGAGATTAAACCATCTTGGTTTAAATTTAGGGTTTTCAGTTTTATTCTTTTAACATATGTAGCCACGTTTTGGCATGAAAGAAATCAATCAATCGACATTTTTTTCAACTTCTTTGTTTTGAGTTTTCTCTCAATTCTGCTGGTGTGTAATATCCAGCTTGGGTTCTCTGATTTGGTGTGTCATATCCAGATCAGAAGCCTTGGAGTATCAGGAGGCGAGCCATCTCTCTTGTGTCCCACATCAATCCACAAACCTTGATACAGATCGAGTCTTTGATTCTCTGTTTGCAAGGATTATCTCTGTGATCCATCCTAGACACTAAGCAGGGTGATCCTGTGTCTGTGGAGCAGAAAAAACCATCTTTATAGCATCCCATAGCTCTAAGGAGAAGACCATATCCATCACCTTTCATCCACCCACGCCCCCTTCAAGTGATCCAGGGAGAGACAGCCATTCCAGGGCTGCACCATCACCTGATTTGAAAGTGGGATAACTTCTTCTTGCCAACTCCTATGAGATTTATTCAACTACCTGGTGATTCTCCACCACTTTATGTATCCAAATAAAGCTTCTCACAAAGTGATTAATCCTGGTTTGATTGGAACGACGAAGAAGCTGTGCTATTCCCAAACTGGGAAACTGGAATCACTTGATTTGAAAGTGGAATAACTTCTTCATCCTAACTCCTATGAGATTTATTCAACTTCCTGGTGATTCTACACCACTTGATGTATCCAAATCAAGCTTCTCACAAAGTGATTCATCCTGGTTTGATTGGAACGACGTAGAAGCTGTGCTATTCCCAAACTGGGAAACTGGAATCACTTGATTTGAAAGTGGGATAACTTCTTCTTCCCAACTCCTATGAGATTTATTCAACTTCCTGGTGATTCTCCACCACTTTATGTATCTAAATCAAGCTTCTCACAAAGTGATTCATCCTGGTTTGATTGGAACGACGTAGAAGCTGTGCTATTCCCAAACTGGGAAACTGGAATCACCTGATTTGAAAGTGGGATAACTTCTTCTTCCCAACTCCTATGAGATTTATTCAACTTCCAGGTGATTCTCCACCACTTTATGTATTCAAATCAAGCGTCTTACAAAGAGATTCATCCTGGTTTGATTGGAACGACGAAGAAGCTGTGCTATTCCCAAACTGGGAAACTGGAATCACCTGATTTGAAAGTGGGATAACTTCTTCTTCCCAACTCCTATGAGATTTATTCAACTTCCTGGTCATTCTCCACCACTTTATATATCCAAATCAAGCTTCTCACAAAGTGATTCATCCTGGTTTGATTGGAACGACGAAGAAGCTGTGCTATTCCCAAACTGGGAAACTGGAATCACCTGATTTGAAAGTGGGATAACTTCTTCATCCCAACTCCTATGAGATTTATTCAACTTCCTGGTCATTCTCCACCACTTTATATATCCAAATCAAGCTTCTCACTGTTGAGATGAGGAGATGAAGAGTGGATACATGGATAGAGGAAGGGATTTGGAGCAGGCAGTAACTTGGAGATTTACCACAGTAACTTTATTGTTACTGTGGTAACTGAGTTAAAAGACTTGGGAAGTTACCTTGCATCTATGTGAAGAGTGAATCACGCCAGGAGGAGTCTGAATAAGCAAGGAGGAGTTTGGATAAGGTCTGGTCAAGGCTAGAGAGCTTTAGACAGGCTGGCACCAGCTGGAAAGCTAAAGCAAGATGCCCAAGCATGTGAGGAACCTTATTGGCTAGTTTAAATCAAGCATCTTTGACTACACATGCTTCTTATCCTAGCTAGAGTGAACCTGGACGAATTGATGTATCCCTAATCTATATGTGTTGTAAACTCTCTCATTAATCAAACTAATGGAGTTTTGAGTCTCTCTCTATTCTCTCACTAAAATCTCTTAATCTCTTTAATCTTTTCATCTGATTATCCTGGATTAGTTGAATCATGCTCTAATACACAAAAGTGTATATGGTATCAGAGCCAGGTTGCGCAAAGTGGGAGAGTGTGATTCCTTTTTCTTAAAATTATTGAGTGTTCTTGAGTGTTCTTGGTGTTCTTAACTTCTGGGTTTCATTATCTTGGTGGCGTGAGAGGTTCTGGTGAATCCAAATCATCTCAACATGGAAATGGAGCACAGACCTGAGTCAACTGTGAAGACTGAAGAGGAGAGGCATGGCGAGTGGTCAAGGTGGGCTAAAAGAGCTTTGGAAAGCTGTGGGTTATGGAGTAGTCATGGAAAGGGGAAACCTTTCATGGAAATGGCTACTGAAGAAGGTCAGACAAGAGGTCTGAAGCTGGGAAATGAAGTTGTTCAAGGAAACACTACAAAGAGTGAGATTGAAGCAACTTTAGGCAAGTCCAAGCTTGTGAGAGTCGTTGAGGACAGAGGGGTGATCCGCGGCTTGAGACAAGGAAAGGATGAGTGTTATCAGCTTGTGGGAAGGCTGAGAGAAGTGTGGTCAGAGCTAGATGTGGTGAAGACACACACATCAAATCCGAGATGTAGTCAAGAAAGGAGGAAGCAAGATGTGATCTTCAGCTTCCTTATGGAAGAGGTATGTGAGCTTGTTAAATATACTTGTGATGTGTGGGAAATGAACAGGAAGCCAGGAAGATGGAAGGGAGGTACAAGCTGTAAGAGGGGAAGGTTGAGAAAACTTTCTAAGGAGTGGTTAATGAAGAGAAGGGTATGGAGAAAGGATAGCGAGTCTGAGCACTTAAGTGGCAGGATGAGTGTAATCTTGAAGAGAATCAAGGATGCACTTCAGCAGATGGTTATAGGAGAGTGTTCATACTCAGCTTACATGGGAGAAACAGTAGGAGACAGTGCGGATATGAGAGGAATGGATACCAAGAGGGCAGATGAGTGTGTGACAAAGGAGGAATGGGATGAGTTGGTTAAGCATGTGTATGCTTTGGCTACGACCCGGAGTCTGGGTGCTCCTGCCAAAGCATCCACATCTAAACCCATCATCATTGACTCTGGAGCAACACACCACATGATCAGTGACAAGAGACTAATCAGTGAGGTTAAAGCAGCAACAGGGAGTGTCATGATAGCCAATGGTACCAGGATCCCAATAGAAGGAGTGGGAAACCTCAAGCTGTTTGAGAAGAACTCCACTGCCTTCTACCTACCTCAGTTTACATCCAATCTAATCTCAGTTAAGAAGGCTACAGTTGATCTGGATTGTCAAGTAGTTTTCAGACCAAATGAAGTTGAGTTCCAGGATTTGAAGACTGGAAGGGTTATTGGCAGAGGAGACAGCAAGCATCAGCTCTATCATCTCCAAACAACTGAGGCGCCTAGTCCTGTGGAGTCTGTGTGTTTAAGCAGCACAACGGATAGGTGTGATAATCTCACATGGCATGCAAGGCTGGGACATCCTCATGCCAAGGCAATTGAACTGATTCTACCAAGTATGGCGTTCAATCACTTGGAGTGTGAAGCTTGTATACTTGGAAAGCACTGTAGGACTGTCTTCCCAACATCAGAAACCAGATATGAGAATTGCTTTGATCTGGTGCATTCAGACGTGTGGACAGCTCCCTGTATGTCTAGAGACAGCCATAAGTACTTTGTGACTTTCATTGATGAGAAGTCAAAGTACACATGGATCACCATGATTCCCTCCAAAGACAGAGTCCTAGAAGCCTTCATGAACTTCCAAGCATATGTTACTAATCAGTACAATGCCACTGTGAAGATTCTGAGGTCTGATAATGGAGGAGAATACACTAGCAATGCTTTCAAGAGTCATCTTGCAAAGCATGGGATTGTGCAACAAACTAGCTGTCCTTACACACCACAACAAAATGGGGTGGCTGAGAGGAAGAACAGACATTTGATGGAGGTTGCGAGATCAATCATATGAGATTTGAGAGCTCTGGCTGTGTATGTGTATGAGAAGCCATTAGAGGCAAAGAATAAGGTCTTGAACTAGTTGAATAAGAAGTCTGATGAAACAAGTATGAACTTGAATCAGAAACAAAGAGACTTAGAGAGATTAAGAGATTAGAGACTAAGAAAGGGGTAGATTAAGGGAATCTGATCAAGAACACACTTTTATATTTATGAAGGAGATGGGGAAAACCCCCATACTCTCTTAAGAGAGCTAGACACGCCCATAAGGGTCTTTATATAGGTTTTACACTCTTGCAAACTCATAAACCTATATCTAATGGATAGAAATAACTTAAGAGGAATGGATGGTGAGGATGAGTTGGTCTTGTTGTGATCTGAGTGATGTGTGCTGATTGGATGAGCTAAGCTGGCTCACTTTAATTCAAACAAGGCTGTGCTGTGATTGGCTCTCCTTAGGCTCCTTTGTATCTGTCTACAGATCAGTCTAGGTGCATGGTCGTGGCTGCTCTTCCTTTACAGCAACAGCCAGCCTGTCCATGCCCCAAAGTAACCAATCAGCTCCACACAGCATCTTCTTGATTCCCTTTGACTAGATTCAAACCTTGGTGCCTCACATCCTGAATAGTGATCCAAATAGTGAATAGTCAACCTGAATAGTGACTAGTGATTCACTATTCACTTTTACACCAACTTGCCCAACCTTCTCCAATCTTACTGTGGTAACTTTCCAAAGTTACTGTGGTAACTTTGGAGTTACTGTCTGACCCAAATCTTCTCTAAATGGTGTCTAAGTCCCTCCTGGACTTAACCCTATCTTTGCACAAGCACCAACTCAACTCATCACTTTTGCTTCTCCACTTCTTCTCTTCAAGTTAACACTCCCCCTCAAGCTTGACTCTAGCTGATCCTAAGTCAAGCTTGGAACCTTGAAGAACTTCCTCATTAAAAACCTCACCAAGGAAAACCCTTTGGGACAAAACCTTGATGAGGGAAAAAGAGTAAAGCCTCCAAGGCCTAGGGATTGGCCAGTGAGTCTTTGTGCCTTACCAACAATGTAAGGGACACAAAGACTCTGGATCATGGCCTCTTCTTGTGATGCAAGGTTGATCACATCTTCCCTTGCTCATCACCCTTCATCTTGTACTCTTCTCACGGTCTGACCTTCTTCTAGCTTCATATGGAACCATCAGATCATACTCGCACCAAGAGTATCAAGAACTTGTGGAGCCTTGGCTGCTTCTCCTTCTAGAGTCTCCACCTAGTTCTAAAGCTTCATGATCGGATGGTTCAGTCTGTAGTATCAAGGCTGCTCTGCTTTGGCCGCCTTGGTGATTGCTTCACCATCCTCCATCTTGCTTCACAAACCAGTCTGCTCCTCTTCTTGATTAACCGCCAAGTGCTCTCATCAAGAAGCCTTCTCAACACTCCCCCTCAAGCTTGACCATGTGGAACAAGTCAAGCTTGGAAGGAGAGCTTCTTGATCATCCATCTTTGCTCACTGCTGTCCACCTTCGTAAACCAGCATCTTTGTGATCATTGAAGTCTTCTCAACACTCCCCCTCAAGCTTGACCATATGGAACAAGTCAAGCTTGGGAGAGCAGCTTCATGATCACACCATCAGACCCTTGCAGCACCTTCTGAACTCGCCATCTCCATGGAATGCTTGTGGAACCTTCAGCTCCCTCTTCAGACTGCTCACACTGGAAGCCGCCTTGATAGAGTAGCTCCATCATCTTCACACAGCCGAGAGTGCTCTGAACACTCCCTTGTTCTTCCCACAGCTGGATGACTCCTTTTCCATCAGTTGCTTGCCATGGTCTTCCTTCTTTGCTCACTTAACTCCCCTCCTCAAGCTTGGATAGAATGAGGGTCCAAGCTTGGAAGTGAGCAGCCGTGAGACTTCACTAACCAGTGGTACATAACCACTTCAGTAACCGCTCTCCATTGCTCATGACAATGGGCAATGCCTTCCTCTTTCTCTTGGATTGGTGAAGAACTAAGAACACTCCTTGTGCACCTGAAACACCACTCAACCTCCAGAGAAGATTAGACATAGGTGCATTGGGTCAGTCCTTGATTCCACATCAAGCTTGAACACCAATGTCTCACTAAAGCAATGCAAGATCAAACAAGACACCCAAGTTTCAAATCATTGCAAGCTTAGCTCTCTAAGTTCTAGTATGATCCTACAGATTCATTACAAGATACTTAGGCAATTTTTGACAGCTCCTTTACTCAGCATTTAGACATGAATCTAATGCTTCAATGTAAGACAGCCATTTGACAGTATGCACTAACCTTAATCAGTTTTAATTCATGAATGCAACAATACAATTCATCACACATTCATTTATAACTTAGGCTAAGCATTACTATCATCACTTAACATCAGACAATGCATTACTTTCAATCTGTTTTCAGTTCATGAGCTTCAACCTATATCATTTCACATTTAGCAAACTCATTACTTAACAGGAGCAAGCATTTTACTCTTTAAACACTAAACAAGCCTTTAAAGCATCCTGGGACAGATTCAACTAGTTATATTTAGCAATCACATTATCCTCAGGTTTTTCAATCTATACACATCACAATACACAACTCATCTTATCATCTGCTCATCATCAAGAAGGTTTTAAGAATCGTTTACCACAAGGAACCAGATTGGTTCCTTAACCTTTCATGAAACCGGCCATGCTTTGTTGGACTTGAGAGTGTGGATCGTCACCCACCTCCTTCACCTTCAGTTCATGGCCTCCATCTTGTACCATCAGCTTCAAAGACCCCTCCTTTCTTCATCTCCACTAGGCGCCAAGCTCTTGACACCATCTTCTTTGGAACCGGATGTGTTCTTCTCTTGGACAAGGCGCCTTGGTACAAGGATAGCTAGGCCTTGTCCATACACCTCTGCTTCCAAGGAGAATCACCATCAGGACAGGAAGAGAACAGGATGAGGAACCATGAGAACTCGCCAAGCTTCAGTCTTCTTCTTCATAATGAGCTGAACCGGATGGAGAGAGCTTCAATGGTTTGGATTTGAGCTGAGGAGAGAGCAGTGTGTTTGCGGAAGCTTCAGCTCAGGTTCTGATGAACCTGGCTCTGATACCATATGAGATTTGAGAGCTCTGGCTGTGTATGTGTATGAGAAGCCATTAGAGGCAAAGAATAAGGTCTTGAACTAGTTGAATAAGAAGTCTGATGAAACAAGTATGAACTTGAATCAGAAACAAAGAGACTTAGAGAGATTAAGAGATTAGAGACTAAGAAAGGGGTAGATTAAGGGAATCTGATCAAGAACACACTTTTATATTTATGAAGGAGATGGGGAAAACCCCCATACTCTCTTAAGAGAGCTAGACACGCCCATAAGGGTCTTTATATAGGTTTTACACTCTTGCAAACTCATAAACCTATATCTAATGGATAGAAATAACTTAAGAGGAATGGATGGTGAGGATGAGTTGGTCTTGTTGTGATCTGAGTGATGTGTGCTGATTGGATGAGCTAAGCTGGCTCACTTTAATTCAAACAAGGCTGTGCTGTGATTGGCTCTCCTTAGGCTCCTTTGTATCTGTCTACAGATCAGTCTAGGTGCATGGTCGTGGCTGCTCTTCCTTTACAGCAACAGCCAGCCTGTCCATGCCCCAAAGTAACCAATCAGCTCCACACAGCATCTTCTTGATTCCCTTTGACTAGATTCAAACCTTGGTGCCTCACATCCTGAATAGTGATCCAAATAGTGAATAGTCAACCTGAATAGTGACTAGTGATTCACTATTCACTTTTACACCAACTTGCCCAACCTTCTCCAATCTTACTGTGGTAACTTTCCAAAGTTACTGTGGTAACTTTGGAGTTACTGTCTGACCCAAATCTTCTCTAAATGGTGTCTAAGTCCCTCCTGGACTTAACCCTATCTTTGCACAAGCACCAACTCAACTCATCACTTTTGCTTCTCCACTTCTTCTCTTCAAGTTAACAAATCATGTTCCACATGAATGTCCCTAAGAGGTTTTGGAGTGATGCTGTTCAGACTGCTTGCTATCTCATCAATAGAGTGCCAACCCGTGTCTTGAAGAAACTGTCTCCCTTTGAAGTATTGAACAAGACCAAGCCACACATTGATCATTTGAGAGTCTTTGGGTGCTTATGTTATGTGATGATTCCCGGAGAAAGAAGGAACAAGCTAGAAGCAAAGAGTACTAAAGCTATGTTCATTGGGTACTCAATCACTCAGAAAGGCTACAAATGTTATGATCCAATAACTAGGAGGGTTATGGTATCTAGAGAAGTGAAGTTTGTTGAGTCTAAAGGGTATTATGAGGAGAAGAAATGGGAAGATCTAGAGGATCTGTCCCGAGCTCCATCAGAGAAGGCAACAACATTGAGGGTGTTGTTGGAGAGGCTAGGGATAGGATTATCCCAAGATCAGGAACCAGGAAGAACAGGACCTACTAATCAAGCTGGAGAAGCTGGAGGAACAACTCCTCTTGATCATGAGAGGGGGAATGGATCTGAATCAGGGGAGCAGGAGCATAACCAAGAGGATTCAGGTCAGCATGATCAGGAGGAGACACAGGAAGTAGAGAGTGGAGCTCAGTCAGGTGGAAATGAGCAGGGAGAACCTGCTGGAAATGAGCAGGGAGAACCTACTGGTTTAAGAGAGGAAGCACAAGAGAATGTTCAGGCTGAAGAACAGGTTGAGACCTTGCGGAGGAGCACAAGGATAAGGAGGGATCCTTCCAACTGGGTAAACACGAGAGTGTACTACAATGCCCAGGCTGTGGAGCATCCCTCTCAAGCCATGTGTTCCTTTGCTGAGTTTCCAGAAGAGCACATGGTGTTTATGTGTAACTTGGATGAGAATGAGATACCAAGATCTTATGAAGAAGCTATGAAGCACAAGGTTTGGAGAGATTCAGTAGGAGATGAAAGGGATGCAATGATCAGGAATGACACTTGGTATGAGAGTGAATTACCTAGAGGGAAGAAGGCAGTTTCAAGCAGATGGATCTTCACCATTAAATATCTTGCAAATGGGGAGATAGATAGGCACAAGACCAGGCTGGTTGCAAGAGGATTTACACAGACTTATGGAGAAGATTACATTGATACTTTTGCACCAGTGGCCAAGCTTCACACAATTCGAATTGTGTTATCCATTGCAACAAACTTGGAGTGGGATTTGTGGCAGATGGATGTGAAGAATGCTTTCCTGCAAGGTGAGCTAGAAGATGAGGTATATATGCTTCCTCCTCCTGGTCTTGAGCATCTAGTAAAGCCAGGAAATGTTTTGAGATTGAAGAAAGCTATATATGGGTTGAAGCAGTCTCCTAGAGCCTGGTACAGGAAGCTGAGTACAACACTCAATGGGAGAGGGTTCAGGAAGTCTGAACTAGATCACACACTCTTCACACTGGTCGGGCCATCAGGGATCATTGTGATTCTAGTGTATGTGGATGATTTGATTATCACAGGGAGTGATAAGGCTGGGATTAAAGCCACTAAAGAGTTTCTCAGGTCAGTATTTGATATCAAAGACTTGGGAGAGATGAAGTATTTCTTGGGGATTGAGATATGCAGATCAAAGGAGGGTTTGTTCATGTCTCAAAGGAAGTATGCAATGGATATGCTAAAGGAAGCTGATGTGCTTGGAGGAAAGATAGCTAAGACACCTCTTGAGGAGGGGTATAAGGTCTTGCGTGAGGGGGAGGTTGAAGAGAACCAGTTGTTTGAGGATGCTAAGCTGTATAGGAGGATGGTTGGAAAGCTGATCTACTTGACGATTACAAGACCTGATATATGCTTTGCAGTGAATCAAGTGAGCCAGCATATGCAGGCACCAAAGGTTCATCATTGGAAGATGGTTGATAGGATACTGAGGTATTTGAGTGGCACGTCTGGTCAAGGAGTTTGGATGGGTTGTAATGGCAGTACAGAAGTGGTTGGATATTGTGATGCTGATTGGGCAGGAGATAGAGTGGACAGGAGATCAACCACTGGGTATTGTACATTCATTGGAGGGAACTTGGTCACTTGGAAGAGTAAGAAGCAGAAGGTTATCTCCTGTTCAAGTGCTGAAGCTGAGTATAGAGCCATGTTGAAGCTGACAAACGAGTTGGTGTGGATCAAGGGGATCTTGAAGCATTTGGAGATTGAGCAGAGTACTCCTATGACAATGCATTGTGACAATCAAGCAGCTATCCACATTGCTTCTAACTCAGTCTTTCATGAGAGGACGAAGCATATAGAAGTTGATTGTCACAAGGTGAGGCAGATGATTATACTTGGAGTGATATTGCCATGTTATACAAGAAGTGAAGATCAGCTTGCAGATGTGTTTACTAAGGCAGCGAGAGTAAAGACAATGGAGTCCATACTATCAAGACTTGGACTCATTGATCTTACTCCTAGGAGCTGAGCCCCTTAACCATGGAGTCTCCACTCTTTTTCCCTCATCAAGGTTTTATCCCATTGGGTTTTCCTTGGTGAGGTTTTTAATGAGGGAGGTCTTCATGGTTTCCAAGCTTGACTTGTTCTACATGGTCAAGCTTGAGGGGGAGTGTTGAGATGAGGAGATGAAGAGTGGATACATGGATAGAGGAAGGGATTTGGAGCAGGCAGTAACTTGGAGATTTACCACAGTAACTTTATTGTTACTGTGGTAACTGAGTTAAAAGACTTGGGAAGTTACCTTGCATCTATGTGAAGAGTGAATCACGCCAGGAGGAGTCTGAATAAGCAAGGAGGAGTTTGGATAAGGTCTGGTCAAGGCTAGAGAGCTTTAGACAGGCTGGCACCAGCTGGAAAGCTAAAGCAAGATGCCCAAGCATGTGAGGAACCTTATTGGCTAGTTTAAATCAAGCATCTTTGACTACACATGCTTCTTATCCTAGCTAGAGTGAACCTGGACGAATTGATGTATCCCTAATCTATATGTGTTGTAAACTCTCTCATTAATCAAACTAATGGAGTTTTGAGTCTCTCTCTATTCTCTCACTAAAATCTCTTAATCTCTTTAATCTTTTCATCTGATTATCCTGGATTAGTTGAATCATGCTCTAATACACAAAAGTGTATACTCACAAAGTGATTCATCCTGGTTTGATTGGAAGGACGAAGAAGCTGTGCTATTCCCAAACTGGGAAACTGGAATCATATGATTTGAAAGTGGGATAACTTCTTCTTCCCAATTCCTATGAGATTTATTCAACTTCCTGGTGATTCTCCACCACTTTATGTATTCAAATAAAGCTTCTTACAAAGAGATTCATCCTGGTTTGATTGGAACGCCGAAGAAGCTGTGGTATTCCCAAACTGGGAAACTGGAATCACGTGATTTGAAAGAGGGATAACTTCTTCTTCCCAACTCCTATGAGATTTATTCAACTACCTGGTGATTCTCCACCACTTTATGTATCCAAATAAAGCTTCTCACAAAATGATTCATCCTGGTTTGATTGGAACGACAAAGAAGCTGTGCTATTCCCAAACTGGAAAACTGGAATCACTCTATTTGAAAGTGGGATAACTTCTTCATCCCAACTCCTATGAGATTTATTCAACTTCCTGGTGATTCTCCACCACTTGATGTATCCAAATCAAGCTTCTCACAAAGTGATTCATCCTGGTTTGATTGGAACGACGTAGAAGCTGTGCTATTCCCAAACTGGGAAACTGGAATCACTTGATTTGAAAGTGGGATAACTTCTTCTTCCCAACTCCTATGAGATTTATTCAACTTCCTGGTGATTCTCCACCACTTTATGTATCCAAATCAAGCTTCTCACAAAGTGATTCATCCTGGTTTGATTGGAACGACAAAGAAGCTGTGCTATTCCCAAACTGGGAAACTGCAATCACATGATTTGAAAGTGGGATAACTTCTTCATCCCAACTACTATGAGATTTATTCAACTTCCTGGTGATTCTCCACCACTTTATGTATCCAAATCAAGCTTCTCACAAAGTGATTAATCCTTGTTTGATTGGAACGACGAAGAAGCTGTGCTATTCCCAAACTGGGAAACTGAAATCACCTGATTTGAAAGTGGGATAACTTCTTCTTGCCAACTCCTATGAGATTTATTCAACTACCTGGTGATTCTCCACCACTTTATGTATCCAAATAAGCTTCTCACAAAGTGATTAATCCTGGTTTGATTGGAACGACGAAGAAGCTGTGCTATTCCCAAACTGGGAAACTGGAATCACTTGATTTGAAAGTGGAATAACTTCTTCATCCTAACTCCTATGAGATTTATTCAACTTCCTGGTGATTCTACACCACTTGATGTATCCAAATCAAGCTTCTCACAAAGTGATTCATCCTGGTTTGATTGGAACGACGTAGAAGCTGTGCTATTCCCAAACTGGGAAACTGGAATCACTTGATTTGAAAGTGGGATAACTTCTTCTTCCCAACTCCTATGAGATTTATTCAACTTCCTGGTGATTCTCCACCACTTTATGTATCTAAATCAAGCTTCTCACAAAGTGATTCATCCTGGTTTGATTGGAACGACAAAGAAGCTGTGCTATTCCCAAACTGAGAAACTGGAATCACCTGATTTGAAAGTGGGATAACTTCTTCTTCCCAACTCCTATGAGATTTATTCAACTTCCAGGTGATTCTCCACCACTTTATGTATTCAAATCAAGCGTCTTACAAAGAGATTCATCCTGGTTTGATTGGAACGACGAAGAAGCTGTGCTATTCCCAAACTGGGAAACTGGAATCACCTGATTTGAAAGTGGGATAACTTCTTCTTCCCAACTCCTATGAGATTTATTCAACTTCCTGGTCATTCTCCACCACTTTATATATCCAAATCAAGCTTCTCACAAAGTGATTCATCCTGGTTTGATTGGAACGACGAAGAAGCTGTGCTATTCCCAAACTGGGAAACTGGAATCACCTGATTTGAAAGTGGGATAACTTCTTCATCCCAACTCCTATGAGATTTATTCAACTTCCTGGTCATTCTCCACCACTTTATATATCCAAATCAAGCTTCTCACAAAGTGATTCATCCTGGTTTGATTGGAAGGACGAAGAAGCTGTGCTATTCCCAAACTGGGAAACTGGAATCATATGATTTGAAAGTGGGATAACTTCTTCTTCCCAATTCCTATGAGATTTATTCAACTTCCTGGTGATTCTCCACCACTTTATGTATTCAAATAAAGCTTCTTACAAAGAGATTCATCCTGGTTTGATTGGAACGGCGAAGAAGCTGTGGTATTCCCAAACTGGGAAACTGGAATCACGTGATTTGAAAGAGGGATAACTTCTTCTTCCCAACTCCTATGAGATTTATTCAACTTCCTGGTGATTCTCCACCACTTTAGGTTTCCAAATCAAGCTTCTCACAAAGTGATTCAACCTGGTTTGATTGGAACGACAAAGAAGCTGTGCTATTCCCAAACTGGGAAACTGGAATCACCTGATTTGAAAGTGGGATAACTTCTTCATCCCAACTCCTATAAGATTTATTCAACTTCCTGGTCATTCTCCACCACTTTATGTATCCAAATGAAGCTTCTCACAAAGTGATTCATCCTGGTTTGATTGGAATGACGAAGAAGCTGTGCTATTCCCAAACTGGGAAACGGGAATCACATGATGTGAAGGTGGGATAACTTCTTCTTGCCAACTCCTATGAGATTTATTCAACTTCCTGGTCATTCTCCACCACTTTATATATCCAAATCAAGCTTCTCACAAAGTGGTTCATCCTGGTTTAATTGGAACGACGAAGAAGCTGTGCTATTCCCAAACTGGGAAACTGGAATCACCTGATTTGAAAGTGGGATAACTTCTTCTTCCCAACTCCTATGAGATTTATTCAACTTCCTGGTTATTCTCCACCACTTTATATATCCAAATCAAGATTCTCACAAAGTGATTCATCCTGGTTTGATTGGAACGACAAAGAAGCTGTGCTATTCCCAAACTGGGAAACTGGAATCACCTGATTTGAAAGTGGGATAACTTCTTCATCCCAACACCTATGAGATTTATTCAACTTCCTGGTCATTCTCCACCACTTTATGTATCCAAATCAAGCTTCTCACAAAGTGGTTCATCCTGGTTTGATTGGAACGATGAAGAAGCTGTGCTATTCCAAAACTGGGATACTGGAATCACTTGATTTGAAAGTGGGATAACTTCTTCTTCCCAACTCCTATGAGATTTATTCAACTTCCTGGTCATTCTCCACCACTTTATATATCCAAATCAAGCTTCTCACAAAGTGATTCATCCTGGTTTGATTGGAACGACGAAGAAGCTGTGCTATTCCCAAACTGGGAAACTGGAATCACCTGATTTGAAAGTGGGATAACTTCTTCTTGCCAACTCCTATGAGATTTATTCAACTACCTGGTGATTCTCCACCACTTTATGTATCCAAATCAAGCTTCTCACAAAGTGATTCATCCTGGTTTGATTGGAAGGACGAAGAAGCTGTGCTATTCCCAAACTGGGAAACTGGAATCATATGATTTGAAAGTGGGATAACTTCTTCTTCCCAATTCCTATGAGATTTATTCAACTTCTTGGTGATTCTCCACCACTTTATGTATTCAAATAAAGCTTCTTACAAAGAGATTCATCCTGGTTTGATTGGAACGGCGAAGAAGCTGTGGTATTCCCAAACTGGGAAACTGGAATCACGTGATTTGAAAGAGGGATAACCTCTTCTTCCCAACTCCTATGAGATTTATTCAACTACCTGGTGATTCTCCACCACTTTAGGTTTCCAAATCAAGCTTCTCACAAAGTGATTCATCCTGGTTTGATTGGAACGACAAAGAAGCTGTGCTATTCCCAAACTGGGAAACTGGAATCACCTGATTTGAAAGTGGGATAACTTCTTCATCCCAACTCCTATGAGATTTATTCAACTTCCTGGTGATTCTCCACCACTTGATGTATCCAAATCAAGCTTCTCACAAAGTGATTCATCCTGGTTTGATTGGAATGACAAAGAAGCTGTGTTATTCCCAAACTGGGAAACTGGAATCACTTGATTTGAAAGCGGGATAACTTCTTCATCCCAACTCCTATGAGATTTATTCAACTTCCTGGTGATTCTCCACCACTTTATGTATCCAAATCAAGCTTCTCACAAAGTGATTACTCCTGGTTTGATTGGAACGACGAAGAAGCTGTGCTATTCCCAAACTGGGAAACTGGAATCACCTGATTTGAAAGTGGGATAACTTCTTCTTGCCAACTCCTATAGTGAACCTGAAACTCAAGAAAATGGCCAAGAAGGAGTCGGCTTGAGTGAGGAAGGAGAGTTCAACTCAGGTTCTCATCATCAAGGTGAGCAAGACCAAGGAGAGGAAGAACATCAGAGTGAAGCACAAGAACCGCATACACAAGCTGAGCCGGTTCAAGAGCAAGAACAACCTGTATTGAGGAGGAGCACAAGGCTGAGAAAGGATCCTTCCTCTTGGGTAAACACCGAGTGTACTACAATGCCCAAGCTGTGGAGCATCCTTCTCAAGTCTTGTTTGAATCTTAGATAATCACTCAAAACTCATATGGTATCAGAGCCAGGTTGATTACAATCTGAGTTCGTGAGTGATTCTCTTAAGGATTCAAGTTTGAAACTTTAAGAGAACAAGTGAGTGTGTTTGAGAGTTTCTTGAGAGTTCAAAAGCTCAAGGTGTTTTGTGTGTGTCTTGGTGGTCCGTGGGAGGTTCATTTGAAGACTCAAGAGTGAATCTGTGTTCTAGAGAGCAGCGTGGGTTCTCAGTTCAAGATCTAACCGGTTGTTCAAGCTATAAACGTCAAGCTGTTCAAGATGGAGAGTGGCATGAAGATGAAGGTCGCGGTGACATTCAAAGGAACCAACTACCTAGTCTGGTCTAGGATGGTGAAGACTGCTGTGGGAAGCAAGGGTTTGTGGAAGCATATCACATCTGGTGAGGCTCCAAGGTGATTACTCAGGGGGTGAAACGGAGAGTCCCGAGGAGAGTGTTGTAGAGAAGTGGCAACAAGAAGACATGATGGTGATGTCTGTCCTTCATGCCTCTTTGGAGCCGGCTATACTAGATGCTTATAGCTACTGTGAGACAGCCAAGGAGCTGTGGGATACTCTACAGAAAGTGTATGGAAACACTTCTAACCTGAACCGAGTGTTTGAAGTCAAGAAGGCAATCAATGGGTTAACTCAAGATGACACGGAGTTCACTAAGCACTTGGGGAGGTTCAGGTCTCTTTGGTCTGAGTTGGAGATGCTGAGGCCAAGCACGGTTGATCCAGAGCTTCTAAATGAGAGACGCGAGCAGGACAAGGTCTTTGGGTTGCTGCTCACGTTGAATGCAAGCTACAGTGGTCTTATCCAGCACATGCTATGGTCTGAGAAGCTGCCTGACCTTGAAGAGGTGTGTGCTAAGATACAGAAGGAGCAGGGCTCAATGGGTTTGTTTGGAGGCAAGGGAGACTTATCTCTTGCAAACGCTGTGCAACCTGACCGGGAAGAGCCTCCACAAGCTAACAAAGCTGGTTACAACAAGTATGAGGATAGGAAGTTCAATGGGAATTGTGATCACTGCAAGAAGCATGGACACAAGAAGAGTCAGTGCTGGATACTCCATCCCCACTTGAAGCCGGCTAAGTTCATGAAGGAGAGAGAGGCAAAAGCTCACATGACTGAAGGATCAAGCGGAGCAGGGCCATCTAACCGTGGAGCTGAAGTGGAGAACCGTGAAGGAGATGGAAAGGCTTTGGTGACCTACACTGGAGCTATCAACCCCCGAGGCAATGATCAAGACTTCATCAGGAGATCCGAGATGGATGCACTCATCAAAATGCTCAAGGATAATGGTAACATTCATGGGTATTCATTTGGTGCTTCTATGATTGCTAGAACTATAGAAATGACTCCTAATGTGGCTGAGATTGCTAGGATTGATAGTAAGACTGGAATTGAGCATTGCATTGATAGAAATGCTAGGATGAATGCATATAGATCACAGATTAGCATCTGCCATAGTGCTAGCAATACATCCAAACCATTGATTATAGATTCAGGTGCATCTCATCATATGATTAGTGACACCAACCTGATTAAAGATATAGAACCTACTAATGGATGTGTGATGATTGCAAATGGGGATAAGATACCTATTAAGGGAATAGGAAACTTAAAGCTATTTGATAAGAACACTAGAGCTTTTTACATTCCGGAATTCACATCAAACCTACTTTCAGTTAAGAAATGCACTACTGATTTGAATTGCAATGTTATATTCAGTCCTAATGATGTGAAGTTTCAGGATATTGAGAGCAGCCAATTGATTGGAAAAGGAGTTACAAAGGGAGACTTATACATGCTTGAGAAGCTTGATCCTGTTTCCAATTATAACTGCTCATTTACTTCTGCTTCTAGTTTGAATAAAAATGCATTGTGGCATGCTAGACTAGGTCATCCCCATGAGAGGGCTTTAAACTTGATGTTACCAGGTGTGGTTTTTGAAAATAATAAGTGTGAAGCTTGCATTTTAGGCAAGCATTGTAAGAATGTGTTTCCAAGAACATCTACTGTTTATGAAAATTGCTTTGATTTGATTCATACTGATGTGTGGACTGCACCTAGTTTTTCTAGAGATAATCATAAGTATTTTGTCACATTCATTGATGAAAAATCTAAATACACCTGGTTAACACTCATTCCATCAAAAGATAGGGTGATAGATGCATTCAAGAACTTTCAAGCTTATGTGACTAACCATTATCATGCTAGGATTAAAATTTTGAGATCAGATAATGGAGGAGAGTACACAAGCTATGCGTTCAAGAGTCATCTAGATCACCATGGAATCCTTCATCAAACAAGCTGTCCCTACACACCACAACAGAATGGTGTAGCTGAGAGGAAGAACAGGCACTTGATGGAAGTGGCTCGGTCACTGATGTTCCAAGCTAATGTACCTAAGAGATTCTGGAGTGATGCTGTATCCACTGCGTGCTACCTAATCAACAGGATGCCTACAAAGGTGTTGAAGGATCAAGCACCATTTGAAGTTCTGAACAAGCGCAAGCCATCCTTGGAATACATGAGAGTGTTTGGATGCTTATGCTATGTTCTAGTACCAGGAGAGTTGAGGAACAAGCTAGAAGCAAGGAGCAGAAAGGCAATGTTCATTGGCTACTCAACAACTCAAAAAGGATATAAGTGTTATGATCCAGAAGCTAGAAGGGTGCTTGTATCTAGAGATGTGAAGTTCATTGAAGAAAGAGGATACTATGAGGAGAAGAATCAAGAAGATTTGAAGGATCTCACATCAGATAAGGCTGGAGTCTTAAGAATCATTTTGGAAGGTCTCGGTATCAAGATGAACCAGGATCAATCCACAAGAAGTGGAAGACAAGAAGAGAGCTCAACTGCACCAAGTGGAGCTGCTCAAACACCTCACCTTGATCATGAGGGGGGAAGTGAACCTGAAACTCAAGAAAATGGCCAAGAAGGAGTCGGCTTGAGTGAGGAAGGAGAGTTCAACTCAGGTTCTCATCATCAAGGTGAGCAAGACCAAGGAGAGGAAGAACATCAGAGTGAAGCACAAGAACCGCATACACAAGCTGAGCCGGTTCAAGAGCAAGAACAACCTGTATTGAGGAGGAGCACAAGGCTGAGAAAGGATCCTTCCTCTTGGGTAAACACGCGAGTGTACTACAATGCCCAAGCTGTGGAGCATCCTTCTCAAGTTGTGTGTTCCTTTGCTCAATACCCTGAAGAACATTGTGCCTTCATGGTTAACTTGGATGAGAACTACATCCCAAGAAGCTATGAAGAAGCAATCATGGATAAAGAATGGAAGGAGTCAGTTGGAGCTGAGGCAGGAGCTATGATCAAGAATGATACATGGTATGAGAGTGAGTTACCAAAAGGGAAGAAGGCTGTGACTAGTAGATGGATCTTCACAATCAAGTATAAGGCTGATGGAACAATTGAGAGGAAGAAGTCAAGACTGGTTGCAAGAGGTTTCACTCAAACTTATGGAGAGGATTACATTGAGACCTTTGCACCAGTAGCTAAACTACACACAATCCGGATTGTATTAAGCTTGGCTGTGAATCTTGGATGGGGCTTATGGCAAATGGATGTGAAGAATGCATTTCTACAAGGAGAGCTGGAGGATGAAGTGTATATGCATCCACCTCCAGGCTTGGAACACTTAGTGAAGAGAGGGAATGTGTTGAGACTGAAGAAAGCTATCTATGGACTGAAGCAATCACCAAGAGCTTGGTACAACAAGCTGAGTACTACTCTGAATGGCCGAGGCTTCAAGAAGTCTGAACTAGACCACACCCTCTTCACTCTCACTACTTCCTCAGGTATGATTGCACTCCTTGTGTATGTTGATGATATCATTATCACAGGAAGTGATAAGGAAGGTATCATAGCAACCAAGGAGTTCCTTAAATCCATGTTTGAGATTAAAGACTTGGGAGAAATGAAATACTTTCTTGGAATTGAGATATGTAGATCCAAGGAAGGTTTGTTCATGTCCCAAAGGAAGTATACACTTGATCTTTTGAAAGGTGCAGGTGCTTATGGAGGCAAGACAGCAAGGATGCCTATGGAGGATGGCTACAAAGTCCCACGAGAGGGGGAGATTGAAGACAGCAAACCTTATCAGGATCCTAAACTCTATAGAAAACTAGTTGGCAAATTGATTTACCTTACCATAACTAGACCTGACATTTGCTTTGCTGTGAATCAGGTGAGTCAACACATGCAAGTGCCTAAGGAACATCATTGGCGCATGGTGGAGAGGATCTTGATGTATCTCAACGGCTCACCTGATCAAGGAGTATGGATGGGTTGCAATGGGAGCACTGAAGTGGTTGGATACTGTGATGCGGATTGGGCTGGTGATAGAGCAGACAGGAGATCAACCACAGGCTATTGCACATTCATTGGAGGCAACTTGGTTACTTGGAAGAGTAAGAAGCAGAAGGTGGTGTCTTGCTCAAGTGCAGAAGCTGAGTATAGAGCTATGCTGAAGCTGACCAACGAGCTGGTGTGGATCAAGGGCATCTTGAAGCATTTGGAGATTGATCAAGCCACGCCAATGACAATGCATTGTGATAACCAAGCCGCCATCCACATTGCCTCCAACTCGGTGTTCCATGAGAGAACCAAGCACATTGAAGTTGATTGCCACAAGGTGAGGCAGATGATCATCTTAGGAGTCATCTTGCCATGCTACACAAGGAGTGAAGATCAGTTGGCTGATGTGTTCACCAAGGCTGCAAGACAGAAGACAATGGAGTCCATTCACATCAGGTTGGGCCTCATTGATCTTGGGAAGAGAAGGAGCTGATCCCTTTGGCTGTGAGGTCTTTACTCTTTTTCCCTTATCAAGGTTTTATCCCAATGGGTTTTCCTTGGTAAGGTTTTTAATGAGGAAGATCTCATAGCTGTCCAAGCTTAGACTTTCACAAAGCTAAGCTTGAGGGGGAGTGTTGATCAGAGTTAAGTATATGAGAAGAGGAGCTAAGGGAGTTAAGGCATTAGAGGAAGAGATGAAGTATGAAAGAAGAGATGAGTTTGGGTTGAGTGATCCGTACAAGGCCGTACAGGCCGTACCATCCGTACATAGGACATCAACCAAACTCACCAAGGTAAAGATAAGTTACCAAGGTAACTTAGTGGAGAGGAGGATAAGCATTGGAGTGGATAAGACCGCGGAGGAAGAAGGGATGAGGCGCGGACTGACAGTCTGGCATGGACTGGAAAGTAAACAGCATCTATGGGAAGATGCTAGATGCCTCACACACTTGGAGAAGCTCATTGGCCGGATTCAAATATAGGCTCCTCCTCCTTTTGACTTCACATGCTTTCCTTATCCTTTTGTGATGGAAACCCTAAGCTCTCCTTACTATATATTGTAACTCAGGATCATTAATAAAGATTAGACAGTTCTAAACAATCTTTCTCTTTACTCATTTCACTATGATTCTCCATTAGTCTCTAAGTTGTTTCTTAATCTCTTATTCTCCTTCTTTAATCCTTTCTAAACTCAGATAATCCTTTACATTCCTAAAAGTCAGACCTATGAGATTTATTCAACTACCTGGTGATTCTCCACCACTTTATATATCCAAATCAAGCTTCTCACAAAGTGGTTCATCCTGGTTTGATTGGAACGACGAAGAAGCTGTGCTATTCCCAAACTGGGAAACTGGAATCACCTGATTTGAAAGTGGGATAACTTCTTCATCCCAACTCCTATGAGATTTATTCAACTTCCTGGTGATTCTCCACCACTTTATGTATCCAAATCAAGCTTCTCACAAAGTGATTCATCCTGGTTTGATTGGAACGACGAAGAAGCTGTGCTATTCCCAAACTGGGAAACTGGAATCACCTGATTTGAAAGTGGGATAACTTCTTCATGCCAACTCCTATGAGATTTATTCAACTTCCTGGTGATTCTCCACCACTTTATGTATCCAAATCAAGCTTCTCACAAAGTGATTCATCCTGGTTTGATTGGAACGACGAAGAAGCTGTGCTATTCCCAAACTGGGAAACTGGAATCACCTGATTTGAAAGTGGGATAACTTCTTCATCCCAACTCCTATGAGATTTATTCAACTTCCTGGTGATTCTCCACCACTTTATGTATCCAAATCAAGCTTCTCACAAAGTGATTCATCCTGGTTTGATTGGAACGACGAAGAAGCTGTGCTATTCCCAAACTGGGAAACTGGAATCACCTGATTTGAAAGTGGGATAACTTCTTCATCCCAACTCCTATGAGATTTATTCAACTTCCTGGTGATTCTCCACCACTTTATGTATCCAAATCAAGCTTCTCACAAAGTGATTCATCCTGGTTTGATTGGAACGACGAAGAAGCTGTGCTATTCCCAAACTGGGAAACTGGAATCACCTGATTTGAAAGTGGGATAACTTCTTCATCCCAACTCCTATGAGATTTATTCAACTTCCTGGTGATTCTCCACCACTTTATGTATCCAAATCAAGCTTCTCACAAAGTGATTCATCCTGGTTTGATTGGAACGACGAAGAAGCTGTGCTATTCCCAAACTGGGAAACTGGAATCACCTGATTTGAAAGTGGGATAACTTCTTCATCCCAACTCCTATGAGATTTATTCAACTTCCTGGTGATTCTCCACCACTTTATGTATCCAAATCAAGCTTCTCACAAAGTGATTCATCCTGGTTTGATTGGAACGACGAAGAAGCTGTGCTATTCCCAAACTGGGAAACTGGAATCACCTGATTTGAAAGTGGGATAACTTCTTCATCCCAACTCCTATGAGATTTATTCAACTTCCTGGTGATTCTCCACCACTTTATGTATCCAAATCAAGCTTCTCACAAAGTGATTCATCCTGGTTTGATTGGAACGACGAAGAAGCTGTGCTATTCCCAAACTGGGAAACTGGAATCACCTGATTTGAAAGTGGGATAACTTCTTCTTGCCAACTCCTATGAGATTTATTCAACTTCCTGGTGATTCTCCACCACTTTATGTATCCAAATCAAGCTTCTCACAAAGTGATTCATCCTGGTTTGATTGGAACGACGAAGAAGCTGTGCTATTCCCAAACTGGGAAACTGGAATCACCTGATTTGAAAGTGGGATAACTTCTTCATCCAACTCCTATGAGATTTATTCAACTTCCTGGTGATTCTCCACCACTTTATGTATCCAAATCAAGCTTCTCACAAAGTGATTCATCCTGGTTTGATTGGAACGACGAAGAAGCTGTGCTATTCCCAAACTGGGAAACTGGAATCACCTGATTTGAAAGTGGGATAACTTCTTCATCCCAACTCCTATGAGATTTATTCAACTTCCTGGTGATTCTCCACCACTTTATGTATCCAAATCAAGCTTCTCACAAAGTGATTCATCCTGGTTTGATTGGAACGACGAAGAAGCTGTGCTATTCCCAAACTGGGAAACTGGAATCACCTGATTTGAAAGTGGGATAACTTCTTCATCCCAACTCCTATGAGATTTATTCAACTTCCTGGTGATTCTCCACCACTTTATGTATCCAAATCAAGCTTCTTACAAAGTGATTCATCCTGGTTTGATTGGAACGACGAAGAAGCTGTGCTATTCCCAAACTGGGAAACTGGAATCACCTGATTTGAAAGTGGGATAACTTCTTCTCCCAACTCCTATGAGATTTATTCAACTTCCTGGTGATTCTCCACCACTTTATGTATCCAAATCAAGCTTCTCACAAAGTGATTCATCCTGGTTTGATTGGAACGACGAAGAAGCTGTGCTATTCCCAAACTGGGAAACTGGAATCACCTGATTTGAAAGTGGGATAACTTCTTCATCCCAACTCCTATGAGATTTATTCAACTTCCTGGTGATTCTCCACCACTTTATGTATCCAAATCAAGCTTCTCACAAAGTGATTCATCCTGGTTTGATTGGAACGACGAAGAAGCTGTGCTATTCCCAAACTGGGAAACTGGAATCACCTGATTTGAAAGTGGGATAAACTTCTTCCCAACTCCTATGAGATTTATTCAACTTCCTGGTGATTCTCCACCACTTTATGTATCCAAATCAAGCTTCTTACAAAGTGATTCATCCTGGTTTGATTGGAACGACGAAGAAGCTGTGCTATTCCCAAACTGGGAAACTGGAATCACCTGATTTGAAAGTGGGATAACTTCTTCTTCCCAACTCCTATGAGATTTATTCAACTTCCTGGTGATTCTCCACCACTTTATGTATCCAAATCAAGCTTCTCACAAAGTGATTCATCCTGGTTTGATTGGAACGACGAAGAAGCTGTGCTATTCCCAAACTGGGAAACTGGAATCACCTGATTTGAAAGTGGGATAACTTCTTCATCCCAACTCCTATGAGATTTATTCAACTTCCTGGTGATTCTCCACCACTTTATGTATCCAAATCAAGCTTCTCACAAAGTGATTCATCCTGGTTTGATTGGAACGACGAAGAAGCTGTGCTATTCCCAAACTGGGAAACTGGAATCACCTGATTTGAAAGTGGGATAACTTCTTCATGCCAACTCCTATGAGATTTATTCAACTTCCTGGTGATTCTCCACCACTTTATGTATCCAAATCAAGCTTCTCACAAAGTGATTCATCCTGGTTTGATTGGAACGACGAAGAAGCTGTGCTATTCCCAAACTGGGAAACTGGAATCACCTGATTTGAAAGTGGGATAACTTCTTCTTCCCAACTCCTATGAGATTTATTCAACTTCCTGGTGATTCTCCACCACTTTATGTATCCAAATCAAGCTTCTCACAAAGTGATTCATCCTGGTTTGATTGGAACGACGAAGAAGCTGTGCTATTCCCAAACTGGGAAACTGGAATCACCTGATTTGAAAGTGGGATAACTTCTTCATCCCAACTCCTATGAGATTTATTCAACTTCCTGGTGATTCTCCACCACTTTATGTATCCAAATCAAGCTTCTCACAAAGTGATTCATCCTGGTTTGATTGGAACGACGAAGAAGCTGTGCTATTCCCAAACTGGGAAACTGGAATCACCTGATTTGAAAGTGGGATAACTTCTTCATCCCAACTCCTATGAGATTTATTCAACTTCCTGGTGATTCTCCACCACTTTATGTATCCAAATCAAGCTTCTCACAAAGTGATTCATCCTGGTTTGATTGGAACGACGAAGAAGCTGTGCTATTCCCAAACTGGGAAACTGGAATCACCTGATTTGAAAGTGGGATAACTTCTTCATCCCAACTCCTATGAGATTTATTCAACTTCCTGGTGATTCTCCACCACTTTATGTATCCAAATCAAGCTTCTCACAAAGTGATTCATCCTGGTTTGATTGGAACGACGAAGAAGCTGTGCTATTCCCAAACTGGGAAACTGGAATCACCTGATTTGAAAGTGGGATAACTTCTTCATGCCAACTCCTATGAGATTTATTCAACTTCCTGGTGATTCTCCACCACTTTATGTATCCAAATCAAGCTTCTCACAAAGTGATTCATCCTGGTTTGATTGGAACGACGAAGAAGCTGTGCTATTCCCAAACTGGGAAACTGGAATCACCTGATTTGAAAGTGGGATAACTTCTTCTTCCCAACTCCTATGAGATTTATTCAACTTCCTGGTGATTCTCCACCACTTTATGTATCCAAATCAAGCTTCTTACAAAGTGATTCATCCTGGTTTGATTGGAACGACGAAGAAGCTGTGCTATTCCCAAACTGGGAAACTGGAATCACCTGATTTGAAAGTGGGATAACTTCTTCATCCCAACTCCTATGAGATTTATTCAACTTCCTGGTGATTCTCCACCACTTTATGTATCCAAATCAAGCTTCTCACAAAGTGATTCATCCTGGTTTGATTGGAACGACGAAGAAGCTGTGCTATTCCCAAACTGGGAAACTGGAATCACCTGATTTGAAAGTGGGATAACTTCTTCATCCCAACTCCTATGAGATTTATTCAACTTCCTGGTGATTCTCCACCACTTTATGTATCCAAATCAAGCTTCTCACAAAGTGATTCATCCTGGTTTGATTGGAACGACGAAGAAGCTGTGCTATTCCCAAACTGGGAAACTGGAATCACCTGATTTGAAAGTGGGATAACTTCTTCATGCCAACTCCTATGAGATTTATTCAACTTCCTGGTGATTCTCCACCACTTTATGTATCCAAATCAAGCTTCTCACAAAGTGATTCATCCTGGTTTGATTGGAACGACGAAGAAGCTGTGCTATTCCCAAACTGGGAAACTGGAATCACCTGATTTGAAAGTGGGATAACTTCTTCATCCCAACTCCTATGAGATTTATTCAACTTCCTGGTGATTCTCCACCACTTTATGTATCCAAATCAAGCTTCTCACAAAGTGATTCATCCTGGTTTGATTGGAACGACGAAGAAGCTGTGCTATTCCCAAACTGGGAAACTGGAATCACCTGATTTGAAAGTGGGATAACTTCTTCATCCCAACTCCTATGAGATTTATTCAACTTCCTGGTGATTCTCCACCACTTTATGTATCCAAATCAAGCTTCTCACAAAGTGATTCATCCTGGTTTGATTGGAACGACGAAGAAGCTGTGCTATTCCCAAACTGGGAAACTGGAATCACCTGATTTGAAAGTGGGATAACTTCTTCATCCCAACTCCTATGAGATTTATTCAACTTCCTGGTGATTCTCCACCACTTTATGTATCCAAATCAAGCTTCTCACAAAGTGATTCATCCTGGTTTGATTGGAACGACGAAGAAGCTGTGCTATTCCCAAACTGGGAAACTGGAATCACCTGATTTGAAAGTGGGATAACTTCTTCATCCCAACTCCTATGAGATTTATTCAACTTCCTGGTGATTCTCCACCACTTTATGTATCCAAATCAAGCTTCTCACAAAGTGATTCATCCTGGTTTGATTGGAACGACGAAGAAGCTGTGCTATTCCCAAACTGGGAAACTGGAATCACCTGATTTGAAAGTGGGATAACTTCTTCATGCCAACTCCTATGAGATTTATTCAACTTCCTGGTGATTCTCCACCACTTTATGTATCCAAATCAAGCTTCTCACAAAGTGATTCATCCTGGTTTGATTGGAACGACGAAGAAGCTGTGCTATTCCCAAACTGGGAAACTGGAATCACCTGATTTGAAAGTGGGATAACTTCTTCTTCCAACTCCTATGAGATTTATTCAACTTCCTGGTGATTCTCCACCACTTTATGTATCCAAATCAAGCTTCTCACAAAGTGATTCATCCTGGTTTGATTGGAACGACGAAGAAGCTGTGCTATTCCCAAACTGGGAAACTGGAATCACCTGATTTGAAAGTGGGATAACTTCTTCATCCCAACTCCTATGAGATTTATTCAACTTCCTGGTGATTCTCCACCACTTTATGTATCCAAATCAAGCTTCTCACAAAGTGATTCATCCTGGTTTGATTGGAACGACGAAGAAGCTGTGCTATTCCCAAACTGGGAAACTGGAATCACCTGATTTGAAAGTGGGATAACTTCTTCATCCCAACTCCTATGAGATTTATTCAACTTCCTGGTGATTCTCCACCACTTTATGTATCCAAATCAAGCTTCTCACAAAGTGATTCATCCTGGTTTGATTGGAACGACGAAGAAGCTGTGCTATTCCCAAACTGGGAAACTGGAATCACCTGATTTGAAAGTGGGATAACTTCTTCATGCCAACTCCTATGAGATTTATTCAACTTCCTGGTGATTCTCCACCACTTTATGTATCCAAATCAAGCTTCTCACAAAGTGATTCATCCTGGTTTGATTGGAACGACGAAGAAGCTGTGCTATTCCCAAACTGGGAAACTGGAATCACCTGATTTGAAAGTGGGATAACTTCTTCATCCCAACTCCTATGAGATTTATTCAACTTCCTGGTGATTCTCCACCACTTTATGTATCCAAATCAAGCTTCTCACAAAGTGATTCATCCTGGTTTGATTGGAACGACGAAGAAGCTGTGCTATTCCCAAACTGGGAAACTGGAATCACCTGATTTGAAAGTGGGATAACTTCTTCTCCCAACTCCTATGAGATTTATTCAACTTCCTGGTGATTCTCCACCACTTTATGTATCCAAATCAAGCTTCTCACAAAGTGATTCATCCTGGTTTGATTGGAACGACGAAGAAGCTGTGCTATTCCCAAACTGGGAAACTGGAATCACCTGATTTGAAAGTGGGATAACTTCTTCATCCCAACTCCTATGAGATTTATTCAACTTCCTGGTGATTCTCCACCACTTTATGTATCCAAATCAAGCTTCTCACAAAGTGATTCATCCTGGTTTGATTGGAACGACGAAGAAGCTGTGCTATTCCCAAACTGGGAAACTGGAATCACCTGATTTGAAAGTGGGATAACTTCTTCTTCCCAACTCCTATGAGATTTATTCAACTTCCTGGTGATTCTCCACCACTTTATGTATCCAAATCAAGCTTCTCACAAAGTGATTCATCCTGGTTTGATTGGAACGACGAAGAAGCTGTGCTATTCCCAAACTGGGAAACTGGAATCACCTGATTTGAAAGTGGGATAACTTCTTCATCCCAACTCCTATGAGATTTATTCAACTTCCTGGTGATTCTCCACCACTTTATGTATCCAAATCAAGCTTCTCACAAAGTGATTCATCCTGGTTTGATTGGAACGACGAAGAAGCTGTGCTATTCCCAAACTGGGAAACTGGAATCACCTGATTTGAAAGTGGGATAACTTCTTCATCCCAACTCCTATGAGATTTATTCAACTTCCTGGTGATTCTCCACCACTTTATGTATCCAAATCAAGCTTCTCACAAAGTGATTCATCCTGGTTTGATTGGAACGACGAAGAAGCTGTGCTATTCCCAAACTGGGAAACTGGAATCACCTGATTTGAAAGTGGGATAACTTCTTCATCCCAACTCCTATGAGATTTATTCAACTTCCTGGTGATTCTCCACCACTTTATGTATCCAAATCAAGCTTCTCACAAAGTGATTCATCCTGGTTTGATTGGAACGACGAAGAAGCTGTGCTATTCCCAAACTGGGAAACTGGAATCACCTGATTTGAAAGTGGGATAACTTCTTCATCCCAACTCCTATGAGATTTATTCAACTTCCTGGTGATTCTCCACCACTTTATGTATCCAAATCAAGCTTCTCACAAAGTGATTCATCCTGGTTTGATTGGAACGACGAAGAAGCTGTGCTATTCCCAAACTGGGAAACTGGAATCACCTGATTTGAAAGTGGGATAACTTCTTCATCCCAACTCCTATGAGATTTATTCAACTTCCTGGTGATTCTCCACCACTTTATGTATCCAAATCAAGCTTCTCACAAAGTGATTCATCCTGGTTTGATTGGAACGACGAAGAAGCTGTGCTATTCCCAAACTGGGAAACTGGAATCACCTGATTTGAAAGTGGGATAACTTCTTCTTCCCAACTCCTATGAGATTTATTCAACTTCCTGGTGATTCTCCACCACTTTATGTATCCAAATCAAGCTTCTCACAAAGTGATTCATCCTGGTTTGATTGGAACGACGAAGAAGCTGTGCTATTCCCAAACTGGGAAACTGGAATCACCTGATTTGAAAGTGGGATAACTTCTTCATCCAACTCCTATGAGATTTATTCAACTTCCTGGTGATTCTCCACCACTTTATGTATCCAAATCAAGCTTCTCACAAAGTGATTCATCCTGGTTTGATTGGAACGACGAAGAAGCTGTGCTATTCCCAAACTGGGAAACTGGAATCACCTGATTTGAAAGTGGGATAACTTCTTCTTGCCAACTCCTATGAGATTTATTCAACTTCCTGGTGATTCTCCACCACTTTATGTATCCAAATCAAGCTTCTCACAAAGTGATTCATCCTGGTTTGATTGGAACGACGAAGAAGCTGTGCTATTCCCAAACTGGGAAACTGGAATCACCTGATTTGAAAGTGGGATAACTTCTTCATCCCAACTCCTATGAGATTTATTCAACTTCCTGGTGATTCTCCACCACTTTATGTATCCAAATCAAGCTTCTCACAAAGTGATTCATCCTGGTTTGATTGGAACGACGAAGAAGCTGTGCTATTCCCAAACTGGGAAACTGGAATCACCTGATTTGAAAGTGGGATAACTTCTTCTTCCCAACTCCTATGAGATTTATTCAACTTCCTGGTGATTCTCCACCACTTTATGTATCCAAATCAAGCTTCTCACAAAGTGATTCATCCTGGTTTGATTGGAACGACGAAGAAGCTGTGCTATTCCCAAACTGGGAAACTGGAATCACCTGATTTGAAAGTGGGATAACTTCTTCATCCCAACTCCTATGAGATTTATTCAACTTCCTGGTGATTCTCCACCACTTTATGTATCCAAATCAAGCTTCTCACAAAGTGATTCATCCTGGTTTGATTGGAACGACGAAGAAGCTGTGCTATTCCCAAACTGGGAAACTGGAATCACCTGATTTGAAAGTGGGATAACTTCTTCTTGCCAACTCCTATGAGATTTATTCAACTTCCTGGTGATTCTCCACCACTTTATGTATCCAAATCAAGCTTCTCACAAAGTGATTCATCCTGGTTTGATTGGAACGACGAAGAAGCTGTGCTATTCCCAAACTGGGAAACTGGAATCACCTGATTTGAAAGTGGGATAACTTCTTCATCCCAACTCCTATGAGATTTATTCAACTTCCTGGTGATTCTCCACCACTTTATGTATCCAAATCAAGCTTCTCACAAAGTGATTATCCTGGTTTGATTGGAACGACGAAGAAGCTGTGCTATTCCCAAACTGGGAAACTGGAATCACCTGATTTGAAAGTGGGATAACTTCTTCTGCCAACTCCTATGAGATTTATTCAACTTCCTGGTGATTCTCCACCACTTTATGTATCCAAATCAAGCTTCTCACAAAGTGATTCATCCTGGTTTGATTGGAACGACGAAGAAGCTGTGCTATTCCCAAACTGGGAAACTGGAATCACCTGATTTGAAAGTGGGATAACTTCTTCATCCAACTCCTATGAGATTTATTCAACTTCCTGGTGATTCTCCACCACTTTATGTATCCAAATCAAGCTTCTCACAAAGTGATTCATCCTGGTTTGATTGGAACGACGAAGAAGCTGTGCTATTCCCAAACTGGGAAACTGGAATCACCTGATTTGAAAGTGGGATAACTTCTTCTCCCAACTCCTATGAGATTTATTCAACTTCCTGGTGATTCTCCACCACTTTATGTATCCAAATCAAGCTTCTTACAAAGTGATTCATCCTGGTTTGATTGGAACGACGAAGAAGCTGTGCTATTCCCAAACTGGGAAACTGGAATCACCTGATTTGAAAGTGGGATAACTTCTTCATCCCAACTCCTATGAGATTTATTCAACTTCCTGGTGATTCTCCACCACTTTATGTATCCAAATCAAGCTTCTCACAAAGTGATTCATCCTGGTTTGATTGGAACGACGAAGAAGCTGTGCTATTCCCAAACTGGGAAACTGGAATCACCTGATTTGAAAGTGGGATAACTTCTTCTTGCCAACTCCTATGAGATTTATTCAACTTCCTGGTGATTCTCCACCACTTTATGTATCCAAATCAAGCTTCTCACAAAGTGATTCATCCTGGTTTGATTGGAACGACGAAGAAGCTGTGCTATTCCCAAACTGGGAAACTGGAATCACCTGATTTGAAAGTGGGATAACTTCTTCATCCCAACTCCTATGAGATTTATTCAACTTCCTGGTGATTCTCCACCACTTTATGTATCCAAATCAAGCTTCTCACAAAGTGATTCATCCTGGTTTGATTGGAACGACGAAGAAGCTGTGCTATTCCCAAACTGGGAAACTGGAATCACCTGATTTGAAAGTGGGATAACTTCTTCTTCCAACTCCTATGAGATTTATTCAACTTCCTGGTGATTCTCCACCACTTTATGTATCCAAATCAAGCTTCTCACAAAGTGATTCATCCTGGTTTGATTGGAACGACGAAGAAGCTGTGCTATTCCCAAACTGGGAAACTGGAATCACCTGATTTGAAAGTGGGATAACTTCTTCATCCCAACTCCTATGAGATTTATTCAACTTCCTGGTGATTCTCCACCACTTTATGTATCCAAATCAAGCTTCTCACAAAGTGATTCATCCTGGTTTGATTGGAACGACGAAGAAGCTGTGCTATTCCCAAACTGGGAAACTGGAATCACCTGATTTGAAAGTGGGATAACTTCTTCTTCCCAACTCCTATGAGATTTATTCAACTTCCTGGTGATTCTCCACCACTTTATGTATCCAAATCAAGCTTCTTACAAAGTGATTCATCCTGGTTTGATTGGAACGACGAAGAAGCTGTGCTATTCCCAAACTGGGAAACTGGAATCACCTGATTTGAAAGGGGATAACTTCTTCATCCCAACTCCTATGAGATTTATTCAACTTCCTGGTGATTCTCCACCACTTTATGTATCCAAATCAAGCTTCTCACAAAGTGATTCATCCTGGTTTGATTGGAACGACGAAGAAGCTGTGCTATTCCCAAACTGGGAAACTGGAATCACCTGATTTGAAAGTGGGATAACTTCTTCATGCCAACTCCTATGAGATTTATTCAACTTCCTGGTGATTCTCCACCACTTATGTATCCAAATCAAGCTTCTCACATGATTCATCCTGGTTTGATTGGAACGACGAAGAAGCTGTGCTATTCCCAAACTGGGAAACTGGAATCACTGATTTGAAAGTGGGATAACTTCTTCATCCCACTCCTATGAGATTTATTCAACTTCCTGGTGATTCTCCACCACTTTATGTATCCAAATCAAGCTTCTTACAAAGTGATTCATCCTGGTTTGATTGGAACGACGAAGAAGCTGTGCTATTCCCAAACTGGGAAACTGGAATCACCTGATTGAAAGTGGGATAACTTCTTCTTCCCAACTCTATGAGATTTATTCAACTTCCTGGTGATTCTCCACCACTTTATGTATCAAATCAAGCTTCACAAAGTGATTCATCCTGGTTTGATTGGAACGACGAAGAAGCTGTGCTATTCCAAACTGGGAAACTGGAATCACCTGATTTGAAAGTGGGATAACTTCTCATCCAACTCCTATGAGATTTATTCAACTTCCTGGTGATTCTCCCAACTTTATGTATCCAAATCAAGCTTCTTACAAAGTGATTCATCCTGGTTTGATTGGAACGACGAAGAAGCTGTGCTATTCCCAAACTGGGAAACTGGAATCACCATTTGAAAGTGGGATAACTTCTTCATCCAACTCCTATGAGATTTATTCAACTTCCTGGTGATTCTCCACCACTTTATGTATCCAAATCAAGCTTCTTACAAGTGATTCATCCTGGTTGATTGGAACGACGAAGAAGCTGTGCTATTCCCAAACTGGGAAACTGGAATCACCTGATTTGAAAGTGGGATAACTTCTTCATGCCCAACTCCTATGAGATTTATTCAACTTCCTGGTGATTCTCCACCACTTATGTATCCAAATCAAGCTTCTTACAAAGTGATTCATCCTGGTTTGATTGGAACGACGAAGAAGCTGTGCTATTCCCAAACTGGGAAACTGGAATCACCTGATTTGAAAGTGGGATAACTTCTTATCCCAACTCCTATGAGATTTATTCAACTTCCTGGTGATTCTCCACCACTTTATGTATCCAAATCAAGCTTCTTACAAAGTGATTCATCTGGTTTGATTGGAACGACGAAGAAGCTGTGCTATTCCCAAACTGGGAAACTGGAATCACCTGATTTGAAAGTGGGATAACTTCTTCATCCCAACTCCTATGAGATTTATTCAACTTCCTGGTGATTCTCCACCACTTTATGTATCCAAATCAAGCTTCTTACAAAGTGATTCATCCTGGTTGATTGGAACGACGAAGAAGCTGTGCTATTCCCAAACTGGGGAAACTGGAATCACCTGATTTGAAAGTGGGATAACTTTCATCCAACTCCTATGAGATTTATTCAACTTCCTGGTGATTCTCCACCACTTTATGTATCCAAATCAAGCTTCTTACAAGTGATTCATCCTGGTTTGATTGGAACGACGAAGAAGAAGCTGTGCTATTCCCAAACTGGGAAACTGGAATCACCTGATTTGAAAGTGGGATAACTTCTTCATGCCAACTCCTATGAGATTTATTCAACTTCCTGGTGATTCTCCACCACTTTATGTATCCAAATCAAGCTTCTCACAAAGTGATTCATCCTGGTTTGATTGGAACGACGAAGAAGCTGGTATTCCCAAACTGGGAAACTGGAATCACCTGATTTGAAAGTGGGATAACTTCTTCATCCCAACTCCTATGAGATTTATTCAACTTCCTGGTGATTCTCCACCACTTTATGTATCCAAATCAAGCTTCTCACAAAGTGATTATCCTGGTTTGATTGGAACGACGAAGAAGCTGTGCTATTCCCAAACTGGGAAACTGGAATCACCTGATTTGAAAGTGGGATAATTCTTCATGCCAACTCCTATGAGATTTATTCAACTTCCTGGTGATTCTCCACCACTTATGTATCCAAATCAAGCTTCTCACAAAGTGATTCATCTGGTTTGATTGGAACGAAAAGCTGTGCTATTCCCAAACTGGGAAACTGGAATCACCTGATTTGAAAGTGGGATAACTTCTTCATCCCAACTCCTATGAGATTTATTCAACTTTCCTGGTGATTCTCCACCACTTTATGTATCCAAATCAAGCTTCTTACAAAGGATTCATCCTGGTTTGATTGGAACGACGAAGAAGCTGTGCTATTCCCAAACTGGGGGAAACTGGAATCACTTGATTTGAAAGTGGGATAACTCCTTCTTCCAATCCTATGAATTTATCAAATTCCTGGTGATTCCACCACTTAT